>NC_091532.1:306820-613640 GCF_041682495.2 Bombus fervidus
CTAATGCTTGTAACGCATACCGACACTTGTGGATAAGCGTAAACGTTCGAGTATAATACACGATATCGCTATCGCGCATACGTTGATCACTTTTGTACGCGATGTAATTGAACGCGCAACTAAGTCGCAAAGATATTGGCTTTCGAATAATTCGATCGAATGGAATAGCCGATGACAGATAATGAGTTTTATCGTTAACGATAAATTCTCACTTTCGTAGCATCCTTCCTTTTTCTTTACCCGAGAGTCAATTTGATTCTCCACCAAGAGATTATTTTGCAGAACACCGTGCATTCTTTGTTACGACTTTTCGAAACTTTGTTTCAACGGTTTTAAAAAATTAATAAACGATAGAGTAGAGAAAGTAAAGTAAAGTAGAGTAGAGAAAGAATTATGAAAATTGTTAGAAATTGTGAGCTTTTTAACAATCAAGATTATCGATGTTACGAAGAAACAGAGGAAACCGTATCGATCTTCCATTTGTTGCGTCATTTGCGATATTACTTTTGTTCGTGGATGAATTTGAAACTATTTAAAATGTATTTTTCGAATTACTGGTAAACGTAAACTCTGACAAGGATTAAACCCGACCTTTTCGTCCATTTGCCAAGGGTATTAATTGGCCATCCTCGCGTCGCCAGGTGATGTTAGGTCCCGGTGATCCCGTCGCTTCGCAGTGCAAAGTCACTTTGCTGCCTTCTGGTACCACCATGTCTGTGCTCGTTGAATAGTCCAGAATATTTGGAGGAACTTGAACAAATAAAAATAGATAGAATTGTCACGCGTGTACTATTGTATTTGCATCGTATAATACAAATTATGGGAGACTTAAAATAGTTTATCGAATATTGAAAGGAACGAATGGCGAATGCGAAGAAAAATTCTCGGCTGAGAGCGATATATAACGATATATACGTGCAATTATTGGAAGAAGCAACTTAGACTGTTCATCCAACAAAATCGGACATTTAATACGTTGCGCGTTATAACTAATACTAGGAATTTACAGACTGAAATATAGAGATAATAGTACTTTTGCTATACTTTCCGATTTATATCGATAATGATTATTTAGAGAAAACTTTTGACTCTTTTCTTCGACTCTTTAAACGAATAATTTATTTTTGGACAGAAAAATGACGCGACGTAAAGAGTAAAATAATAGTTTCTCATAAATTAATAGTTAATAATTGCTTTTGTAAATCCTTTCGAAGAGCTACGAATGTTATCGCTTTTAACATTAATTCAAAGATCTCGTATTATACTAAACGTCGTATCAACGTATCGATATATTGTATTAAAAATAATTAAATTCTCTGGATCGATGCACTATTTTTAATAATAATACGCGCGTTAAATGCGACGATAACTTGGAAATCTTTTGACTTTGAAGTAGCTGCCGCGCTTATAATATCGTAGCTTCTCTCTAGTTGCAAAATACGTCTGACAATAAACGATCCGTTTCCCTTTGCGACCTATTTCTCACTGCTATGCATTATATCCCTCTTTTCCACTCTGACAACTTACACGTTGCTAAGTCATATCCTGTTTCCAGTGCGCGTCATATCACAAATTGCGTTGAAGAAAAAATCTCCCCGATTAACCGAAGATTATAGTTTTATCGCTAATTTTGTTTCAGTTTGTATTCGTTATCCGGATATGGCAATAAAGTAATTTTATATATAGAAGATGATATAAAAGTTGCAAGTTTACTTGATATTAACTAAACCAAATAACATTTAACCGAGTATCTTGTGAATTTCAATACATTTGCTTCACACTGGATGAAACAGCGACGAAATTCTTGCACAGCAAGAGTCAAGTTTGAGGAATTTTAATTTCCATACCTTTTTCCGTAACGGTCGCGTGATCTGTTCACGCAATTGGAGTATTTTACAGAATGCACGACTTTATTACGTATTTATTATTTTATCACGTAAATTAAAATTGGTTATATGTATATTTTTAACGCAAAAAGGTTGTTAGATTTTTGACACGGTTTACGATGTAGTCGGGATCGTGTCGATTTGATACCGTGCGTGGACGGCGCTTGGTATCGTTTAGGGATTTTTTTTAGAGTTTCGCGCCTACCTCTTAATCCCCTGATTACGTATGCATCATAAAGCAGAAATTCCAAATGGTCAGTTTGTAACGGTGAAAGTTTGGAGAATTTCTCCGCCGCGATATCGCTAAAAAGTAGCCGTCATTCATCACCGCGGAAAATTGTCTCCCTCTCTCCCACTTCTAGATAGAAGCTCGTGGGAAGGGAGAAAGCGACCTATGCAAGACACGCTGATTGGTAATTTGATTTCATGAAAACTAGCCAATCAACGTGTATTAATAATTAATAAGGCAACGTCAAGCGGAACGAGGACTTGCCGGGACAGAGAGAAACAAAGCTGTGCAATATAAAACATTTACGTAAAATTCTCCGTGATAATATCGTTTAACAAAGATATTAAGAAAAATAAATTTTTCCACGTGTATATAGATTTGTATCGCACGAAAAACGTTTATCTTCTTGTACAAGATAATCTGTGGAAAAAATACATTTACATCGTGATAAAAAGTTTTAATAAAAATGTATAATTAATTTCTAATAATTAATACCAGAAGTTTCATCCAAATTTAAAAGCAACGATTGTCTCTAACAAATGTGTATGTTTCAAGAGGTTAATAATTAAAAGTTACGTTTGACCGATAAAAGTAAATGTATCTCGTATTTATCCCGGTTATGTTCAAATTTTTAAAAGTTTAAAAAGATCCCTGCAATAATTTAGAACAACTAGTTAAAAATGTCGGGTTTAAAATTATTTTGTTTATTCGCAGTGAGTATTCTTTGTATGTTGGTGGAACAGAAAATTGTCATCTCTGAGATATTCGCGACAAAAGAAATCGGAATTTCGGTCAAAGAGTAAGCACACAACGCGCGCGCGCGCACAGAGGGCTTCTTGGAATATTCGTGCCATTCGGACTGACGTATCCTTTTAAATCTACGTGCAAACATATATCCAAGATAAGAAGTATGAACTTGCGATTACGTTTGCTTCGTAATTTGGTTTCCAACAGTTACGATACCTATAGAAACGTAGCGAATTATTTCATTTAGAATCGTACGAGTCGATCTATGGAACAGCTGCGAGTTTATCACTTAAACGAATAAATTTCTTTCATATTACGGAAAGCTTCTTTTGTCTCGATGCTCGTAATTTCGCCTGCAGAGAATTCAGATTTATTAGCATCGCTATCTTAATTTCAAGCAGTCGTAAATTATTCTTTATAATTCCGAGCCACGATTCTCTACCATCGCATTCCACGTCTCCACCTTTGTCGAGTACCGACATTGTGCCAGGGAGAACGTTTGATACTTTTACAAGCGCAGTTTCTAGCTTTGTATTGTACATTTTGTATCGTTTCTCGTAACGGGGTCAGCAGGTGTTTTGCGGAAATAAAATTGCAACCTGTTTTCAGTTTACGAAACATAAATTCAGATTTATCAGTGGTAATGATCTGTTACGTCGGATCATAAACATCCGTGTCTACGTGATTCGTTTTACGATATTGGACGATGTATCGTCGGTAAAACGTTTAGCATTATCGCGGTAATAGTAACGGTACTTTTGTATTTTACCAATTTATCTCTTTGTTAAATAGATAACAATTTTTAGAATAATAGGACTCGTTTCGTGCACGAAGAAGGGAATATATGTTAAATTTATTATTTTTTACAATTAGTCTTTTATAAACTGAATTTTTTTTTACGTGAGTGTATAAAAATATATATGAAGTGAAACCAGTAAATACGAAACGGCCGCAAAATGTACAAAGTCGTCCGGTCCACGTTTATTTCTGCAAGTTGACATCACACTGACCCCGTGCCATCCAACATCGCATTAGGTCATGCGTGACGTTCCGCGTACAAAGGGATCTGAATCTCCATCGCCTCTGTTCTTGCGTGACTACGTGTTTGTATTTAATCGAGAAGTATTAATTAATACACGAGAGAATGTTTTCTTTCCGCGTTTGAAGAGCCATACAAGCGCTTTCATAAAACCGTAACACCTTTTAGCCTTGTATCTACGTAATCATCGTACATGCGGAGATTTGCTTGCTATTACGTAAATTTATGTGATTCGTGTGTGTATCGCGTAAGGAGCGGGCTTATTTAAAAAACAAAAAAAAAAAAAAAAAAAAAAGAAAAGAAAATATAGGAACGTAGAACTAGTAACTTGATACAGCACATTCCGAGGGAAGAGTAAATTTAAAAGTATAGAAACGCGTAAAACTAGTAACTTGATACGGTACATGTCAAGGGAAGAATAAATCTAAAAATATAGAAGCGCGTAGAACTAGTAAACTAATACAGCAAATTTCCGGAATAAGTTAGAAAAATAAATTAAAAGGATAAATTAAAATAAATATAAAGCACATGTATATATTGTATATTAAATATTAATTATTTATAAAAATTTAATATTATTCCGTGGTATTTATAATTTATAATATCGAAACGTTCATACAAGTAAGAAAGAAGTCGTACAGAATAGTAAAATAGATTTTTATGAATTATTTGTCAATTATATCTGGCGTGCATACAGACTCGTTGACGTTAATAATTATAATATTACAGCTATTATAATACAGTTTGATAATTTTAGTTATTTACGTAATATTTAAACGAATAAACACGTTTCTGGTTATACAGTGATTACTATACATTACTGTACTACATACTATACGATATATATGTACATATAAGGTATTACGTATGAGATGTATTATGTAAGCGTATTATATAGAGTAAAAACGAAAATTGTAAAGTCAATATCGCGTTGAAATACTGTGATAAAGCGTAATCTTCGCTTTCTCATTTCTTTTCATCGTCCACGTTATTATCGTGTCGTACTACTTGGCCAGACATCAATTTTGTTATCACCCAGCGGTACTGTTTAGCACCGGAGCGTCATAAGCTTGGAGCGAACACGTGTCAGCCTCGCTACGTAAAACGAAACACAACGAGATTCATAAAATGACAAACGGGGAAATCAATCGGTGTTCCATTCGGTGGCCGGAAATTCGTGTTCGCGTGTACATACGGTCGGCGTTCCCGTATTTTCGAAGCAATAAATCTATCCCTCTCTCATTCGCATTCCGTTTACGGAACGAGTTTCACCGGTTGTCGTAACACTTAACGCAACAATAACGTGCCCCCGAGTTACACTCGACGCCGTCCACACCGGCTAAGTATATCTGTTCAGCCATAAATTCTACTACGTCGTACGCGCATTCGTTCATACAGCACGTATATTACACGGACGGGAGTAAAATACATGGCGGATAACTCTGTGCATTCGCGTAAGCGAAGAGACCGTACGATACGCGTAATAAAGAGGAGAACGATAACGGTGACCGACGCAGCTACGACATCAACGGAAACAAAATCGTAACGGATCCCTGTGAATCTCCTCTGGCCCCGAGACTTCCAGTTGGAACAATTAAAATCCGACTCTTTTAACTTGACCTCCGTGTGTCTCCTGTCCAACAGGCTGACTCTTCAAACCCCAAACGCACCGCCGTTTACTTTTGTCGACGACAGAAACGGGCTTTGCATTTAGGTTGCCATTTGCGCAACCGAGAGTTCCTACGTTGGATCGTTTCCATGTACCGAACTTGTTCATAGACAGACAAGTCCTTTATGTCCTATCCTTTTTTTTTTTTTTTTTACATTTCTACGGAATTTGTAGGATTCGGCGGTTCGTATTTTTTGCTGGCGATTAACCATCGTGGTTAAATCAAACGAGATGCGTTTAAATTCTTTGGTGTACTTTACGAAGAAATATTTTTCTTTACTTTTATATCGCGTTATATACATATAGAGTAGCATATGGAGCAGCATCTAGATAAAAATTTCAGGAAACCGAATAGGTGGCTGTTATTAGTAGGCCGCGGGTATTTATGCAAATTCATATTTTTACGACTGCAGCTAAACAGATGGAATCTAATTAATGTAATTAGAGATTTGTTTGACATATTAGATATAGCAATATAACGACGAGTAATTCGCCTTGGATATTTCATATGTACGTACATTCTTCTATATCGTGTGTGCCGATAGATCTTTATGCGCCGAAGATTAGTTTTCGTTTAACGCAGAATGCTTCAAGGGGTTATAATTTACTTACGCGAGGTATTTAAATACTTTTGACGATTGAATAGCAACTTGAAACTGGTAGTAGTTAGCGAACGATCGTTTCCAAGGAACTTGGAGGAAAATAACACGCTTTTCTATTATTATCGATTAAGCTGTATAGCTAGACGGTTCGAGATAAAGAAACAAGAGCGAATTAACGTAAAAATGAATTCACCGATTTGAACAATTTAAAAGCGGATTCGGCATTAAAGATGTAATAGGTCGGAAGGCAATTTTCTCTCGCATCCATCTAAAGCGAAAGCGCAGACTCGCGTATCATAGACGGATATACGATATTATAAATACGCACGCATCGAGCAACTAGATATCTCGCTATCTTCCATTCGCCGATGTCGATTATAGGCGCGCTGACTCTCTCCTCCGTTCTTTCTTTCCAGCTTGCTTTTCCTCCCACAGCGTCGAATAAACGCGTCCCTGGCGAGTAATGTCTTACCGGATTCGCCTACATGCGAATCGGCCGGAAGCTAGTGTGGTTAGCAGGGAAAGGAGAGAACAGGTGGAGAGCGAAGGGTTGTTCGGGGGATGAAGTCGATTTTATTCCGCCCTACGGCCGGAACTCGATTTGCGGTTGAGTACCCGTATGGGTGATGCTGAATTGGCGGGTCAAAGCCACCCGGTTAGTCTATCGATGCCCTCCCCCACTTGTACGCTATCCCCGTTCACTCTGCCGTTCCTACCACTCTCTTCGTGCCCGCGTTCGTTTCCCTCGCAGTGCTCACGAAACGTCCATACGCTCGTTTCAGCTCGCACGCTTGCCCTCTACCCTCTAACCTTACGGTGACGTACACGCGCTGTTTGAAACCCGGTGGCTACCTAACACCTGCTAACTCGATGCGATCGAATTAGATACGGAGACACGCGGTACTCCGTCGAAATGACGAAAGCCAACGCGCGAAGGAAGCGTGTTCGAGATTAACGTACAGCTTCGCGTTTAGTTTCCTGATGCTACCTCCGATTCCGCCATGCCAGTCGTAATGACGGCTTCGTGATATTTACTCGTAGTTTGAACGTTCCATTTAGATCCCGGCAGCGAGATTGGTTTTTCGAGATGGTGTGATGCTTTCATCGTCAAAGATTAAGCGAGAATGACGTTTACAAGTCGTTGCTTTGGCACACGAAAGTCCGCGTTTTGAACTACTGGGAATAGCACGATGGTATACTTTGTTTCCACTTTTGTTCGCGTCTCTAGCTTGGATTTAGTTGAATCCATGGCCGATTATCGAGCCAGTTTCGTTTTATAATAATTCTAACAAAAGTATCGGTTAATATACAGCTTTTTTAGTTTAATATAAGATCGAAAAATTTAAATTCTGATTATTTACCACCGTTTACACCTTGAACAACTTTAGCTATGATATTTACGACTATAATTCCCTATTTCCACTATGTGATAGGAAAATTTAGTCGCGAAATGCTATTGTTTTAGAAGCGACAAAATTGGTTAACCAGTTGGATAGAACGATAACAGGAAAATATAGCATAGCTACGATTCCGGGCTGTAAATATGAAATATTCGCATAATCCAGTATTGATACAGATGATCAAGCATTTGAAAGTTAAAGTGCTAATTTCGAAGGAGGTTAAAGTGGGATGTAACGGCGAAATGTAACTAAAAAATTAGAATTTATATTTTTATCTAAATTCTTCGTACGTCCAACTTTATCCGTAACACGAACATGCGAACGACGCAACGCGACGCAAGAGGGATCGAAACAGACAAGTAACTACCGGCGCACCAGCAACCTCGAATTGTTACGCGTAGAATGGGAAAATATATGGAGAATATTTAAAGTTACAGAGTTATTTTACTCTTATTGTAAACGTAATTGACATTGCTCCGGGTTATTCGACGAAGCCCCGAGGAATTATTCCTATTCATCTAACGATCTAAATATAGAATACAGCTATTCCGTTTAGCTACAGCGATCGTCTTTACCATTTTAAAACGCTATAAATATATAACGATATATTTCTTCATCTTCGGTTTAATACGTTTGACTATCTGCGTTGTTCAATTACGAAAACTATGTTCCTGTCTGACTAATATGTTGGCCGTTATGAAAATTTACATTTTAAAGAGACGAAGCTTTACGTCAATCCCTCTTAAATATTTCCGCGGCATTATTAACGAAGATAAGCGTGTAATCGATTAATTAAGTACAAACGATTTAAATAGAAAATCGGAAATTTTATTTAGCAGAGCTTTTATTTGCAGACGGAATGTAGAATGTATTTATACGAATACATTTTTTGCGACATTCTACGACAAGCTAAACGATAAATAGCTTTTATCGAAAAAGATCAACCAACTGAATCGATTTGAATCTGTTTCGTTTATTTCATTTCTCTTTCGTTTTCGATATGACGGTACGTACAGTCGTTTCGCCGAAGACACTTTATATCCCATTTTCGTTACGGATTAAAGTGAATTCGATGGAGAGTGAAAAGGTAGACGAGATACGACACCAAAAGTGCCATCGATATGGTATTTTTGGCTATATTTGGCTTCTCGATAGTTTTATTAACATCAAGCGAAGTAGCTACATAACGTTAAGATTGTTATTTGCTTTTTATCAACCGAGTATTAGACGTAGCGGTATGGTGATTACGCTGCCCTGTTCGACATGAAATTAGAAAAGAAACAAAGTGATTTGTTTATAAAGTTTCAAAGAGGGATTGAGCGATTCGATTACGATAAACTAGTTGAGCAGGCTACTTGCGAGACTTGATTCGTAATGGCGAAGTAAGATCCGCGATAAAGATAGACTCCAGGGAAATTAGACTATCTCTCTAGCTTTAAACAAAAACGTAAATCAGAATCTGTGTTGCCCTATATTCGATCATTATTCGACGATCGAAAAATTAATTACGCGTGCGATAAATTACCGTGTGTCTCAGAGTCGAATAATCCAAGTTTGTCGATACGATGTACGAGTAAAACTAACCAAAAGACGTAACTATTGTACGTGTAACATCCAAGAAGTTTAGAACTGTTTGTACGTAATCTATATTTGACGACCTCTCTTTCGCTTAGGACTTAATGTAACGTTTTATATGCATCGTAATATCGAGACTGTTCTCGAATTTAATTAACAGCTGATGGAATTTTCTTTGAGAAGGATTTCCTCGATATATCTGACGAAGGAACATCTTTGAAACTGTGCTGTATCCTTAAAACGAAGCTGACGACAAGGGCGAAAAGCACAGCACGATTCGCGTATAATTTATAATCGTTAACAAGGGAATTTTTCTCCGGCCATTATCCCTTTTGTCTAGGGGGCGAGGTAGGTCTGTTAGTTCGAAAGCAACTTCTTGCATCCTGCATCAATCTGAATCTGGCTCGTTTATTCTGTGCCGTGCTTCCATCGCTTCTACACTCGCCGGAATTCACCCTTTTCCAGCGTAACCGAGGCGGTAGCTTCGTGAAACGTCCTTCCTAGCGATCACACTGACATTTCGTGCCAGCCCGGCTAGGATTGAAACCAGATGGTTGAAAAAGAGCCGTTCACCGAACGATCACCGCAACCCGAGCGTGGCTTAATTTCGATGCGTAAAGCGAACGATCGTTCGATACTTTCGCGTGCGCCACTGGACATGGCATGTACAAAAATAAAGGATTCGTTATTGAGTCCGAACGATATTGTAACCCGTGCAGCGGACTAGCACGCGGGACAGCGTCTAATAAATTTCCCTCGAATAAAGGGTCTGAGTTAAGTTCCGTTCACGAGGAAGCTAGCAACGACGCAAGGAAAAAGTAATAGCTTTTTATGGAACAGCCGTTTCTTTCCATTATCAAAATTAGACGGTTGGTGTACATACGACTGATTAGCTTGATTGCACGCGATAACAGAAAATTTGACAAGTTATTACTCACCGATAAAAGTTTGGTAGCTTTTACTGGATGGTATCGTTCGCGTGTGATATTCCTTTTCGTAATTACCTAATTGATTATGTTTGGCTAAAAGTATACGTACACGATCCTTTTCTACGGTATATTCGACATGTTCGTTTCTCATATTTTAAAATATCTAATATGGAAAAAACTCCTCTCTTCGATTTGACTAAATCGTTAACTATAAATTTTATGTATCTTACTGTTGTTGTTGCCGTTGTTGTTGTTATCGTTATTTGAAGTCGCGTCAACTGCAAGGTTATTAGTCGCAGACACGCGAGACTTATAGTTTTGGGTAGATCCCGAATCACTGGAAGCCAGTAGAAACCGTGCTGAAATAAACACGATACAACTACGAATATAAATGAAGTCGCAGAGATGCCGGCTGAAAGCCGACTGAGACTAGGAATTCGGACCAAAGACCCTCCGGTAATTATTAAAATGGTACTTGTAAAATGTTAGCTTTTAGTTTCATTCTCTTTTGCGTCTCTTATCGAAATAGATAAACCTATGTACGTTTGATTCTCTACCCAATTTCCATATACATATAGATATAGCGTAGTAAAATATATATTTAAGTAAAACACGAGTGTCTCGAGATACGAATGAGTTGATATGAGACGTATAGAAGAGAGCCATTTAGTCGTAGATTATGAACACAGTGACATAAATAACCGTCGTGTGGAAGAAATGCTTCGGCCGTAAATAAAGCTTCGTTACGTAAAGAGCGACGTGTTCGATTTTTATTTATGAGCAAATATAACATTTGGATAAAACATTATTACGGTTGGATCTAAATCTTGATACAAGAACAAAAAACGTGACTCTCAGTTAATTTGAAAAGATATTTCTAAACGTCGTTGGTAAAAATTCGTTCGGTCGAAAACTATGTGTAATCGTCTTTTTCTAATAAACGTAGAACAACGGAATATTTGTAATTACACGCGATAGAAAAGTTGGTCGAATTTTTTATTTCTGTCATAGTAAGAAAGGTTCTTTGTTTAATTTGAACGCGGTATAACGTGGATAATATTCGTCGTAATATTAAAATTAACAAATTACCATCCAGTTTTGAATTTTCAAACGAAAAATCGTTTCTTTCTATTTGCTGTTACCTACCTGTATACCTATGCGAGAACCATTTGCAATCACGGAAAAAGGAACTACATCCTCGACAGAGCTAAACTCTATTGCGGGCAGAATACAGAAACGAAGCACTTTATCACATATAAAATATGCAACTTACAAGTTTGATGCTACCAGCAAGCTGGATATTCCCACAAGAAGATTATAAAAGTGACAAGAGCAAGTTAGTTTCTATATTTCGTGAACAACTAGTTTGTAAAAAAATTTCGCACAACGTGAAATTTGCATCTATTATGGAACTAAATTAATCGTTTTTAAAGCAACTTGAAAAATTAATCAACCGTGTTATAAATCGTAAATGAATGAAATAAAAGTCAACGTGCTAAATAATCGTACGATATTTTAGATCGTTTCTCCGTTTTCCGTAATTCCGTAATTTATCATTTGTAGTGTAATCTGAATTTTCACAGCGTGTTTCGAAATCATGGAATAATTACTCTAAAATTCGTCGAAAATTTTTCGCTGAACATTGTGCTTCCACAAACAAAACTGTTGCTGCTTTTAATCAGAACTTTGTTGTCTCGACACTTGCAATTTCATATCCAGCCTGAATATTCATAAACTTAAATTCGTTACGCGGCGCAAAGAGGCGTTTTACCTGTTATTTCTTTGTCGAAACGTTAAAACGAAAATAAAAATTCAATGACGCGTTTTCAAGAATAATACGCGAAGCCCTTTCTTCGCAGCGTTATCAGTTTGCGTTGCATTAAATCTACGAATCGATACGACGGTATAATACGACGTGTAACTCGACGTTAGCTTTGATTTTAAACAGCTTAATTATACCCTCTGCGATATTATGAATAATTCTGGATGTTAAGAGTTAATGGTAATTAGCTGTTAATAATTATAAATAAAATAACAAACTGGATGATAATGTGTAATTAAATATACAATAAAGAAGAAAAATACGGCATTAGCTGTCGACAAAGGATAATATAAATACACTAGGTGGCGAAAAGTGATCAAAGTTCGCGGCAGAATTATAAGTATTTGGAAATATCGGAGCCGTACGTTTAATAAGATAATGAAGGTTTTATACGATCGGAGAGCAGCAAACAATCGTAATATTCTAATATAAACTGTGATTTAAAAGTAGACGTTACGAATTAAAAGTCACCATCTTTTATACGAAATACCGATAATCGTCTTTTATTCGTTTAAATGGAAAGAACGGAGAATTTACTTTGGAAGGAGTATCAAGCAATCCGTGTGATTAATTTTCAGTATATCGCTTAGTTAGCAACGATGAAAACATTCGATTACGTTCGCTCTAAATGTTGGGTAGCCACGCGTTCTTCTTTTACCCCGATCTCAAGCACTCGCGCTACTTCGTTCGCGTATCTTTAACAGGGAGGACTACCCGCGGGAAAAGAAAGAATATATCGATTAGAGTGGCAGACAATTAACATTTTCCGGTATTTCTTCACGCGCGTAGCTGTATTTATCGAATATCTCGATTCAATTTTGCAACGTGTTAAAACTCTGGCTCTAGAATAGGTGATTTATCTCGATAGAGCGATGCGAGCCAACGATCTCTAATGTTGCAACTACATACAGCAGAACTGAGTATCCATCAGGAAATAAACAGTATATATATGTATATGATGTAAGTTCGCATAGTAGTAGTTCACTGATTTTCCCTGTTACTACGATTATACGTTTATACGTGTGTAGTAAGTAATAATACGTTCAGGCAAATGAATTCAATTGGCAGAACTTTAATCGACCGCTAATTCAAATTTCGTTTCTAATTCAACGGTGCTCTGTTGTAATTGACTTAGCTAAAAGATATTAGGAATTTTTACGTCAGTGTGCGATTACAACGATCGATATGTCGCAACCTTTATATCGTTCGATATATTAGCATTAGCACGGTACAGCCTGTATCAACGATTGTTCGATCAATCTCACTGTCGTATCGAAAGTATTAACGAATCTTTTTATATTTTCGATAAAAACGTTCGAGCGCGCATGAATTGCTCGATTTTCGATCGCGCATCTATCAAACAAAAAGATAACGTTTACAAAAAAGTGATCGAAGCCACGCATCGTTCAAAGGGTCATTATAAAATCGGTCACTGATCGTTTTAGTCGTGACAACTTTGGAAATTTTGTCCATCTTGGAAATCGATCTCTTGCACGGTCGATTCGTAGGAGCAAATAAACGGACAAAGGATTATCAGCGCAACGCGATGTATCGATGTTAAACGTTACATGGCAGAGAGAAATACTGGGACTGGGGACAGTGATTTTGTGTGGATACGCGTGCGTGTCGGGCCGCGCGTATATCCAATCAGCGCGGACTCGCTCGTTGAAAAATATTGAAACCTATGGCCGCAGAGAGAAAGCTCCTTTCTCACGTGTCGTAGAACAAATTGGATTTATAAATAAATCGTAGCCCATTTATTTTCGCCGCACAAAAGCTTCGATGCTTGCGTACCGGTACGCCAAATAAACGATTAAAACGCACGTATGACCGCTTGAACGTAGCGTTTGCGGATTACCCCGACACGTGTAAGCTAGTGTCTCTCTGTGGCTAGGCTATATTCGGAAAAGCAGACACCGCAGTTCATCGCGATTAACGCGCGTATCATGCTGGCACGCACGCACATAATGACTCATACACGCCGCTCGTCGTACACTTGTTCTAACGGTGATAAAAAACGCTTTATTCACCGACAACTCGCTTTGACCCCCTTTGTTCTTCTACTTTTTTCGTCACAACTCTCTTTCATTTAACGTCACGAACAATACAGTCGCTTTGTACTTGGCAACGAAGTCATCCCTGAATTTCAATCGCTTTCGTTCGCCAGACGAGCTTCGATATTACGATTTCCCGATTAATTCGTCACAGCGGTTCCAAGTATTTCGAATGCCGAGTTACATCTTCGATAAATATAAGACGTACATATATATGTATATAAAGAGTTAAAAACACGTGGAAGCGAAGACATTATATATGTGAAAATGAATTTTCATCCTTACGGGCTGCTGGGTCATGCGACTGGGTAGAATTCTTTATTAACGATTGGGAATAGGCTGACGATCTCGCCACTCTTTCGATGCGCTGCTGATATACTTAATTAATAAATGACTAGCAAAATAAATCGACCGATAAAACGGCTTGATTTCGACGTTTGACAAACGCGATCGAATAATTATTGTACGAATGTTATCTCTGTACCAGCAGATTATTCTTAACGACGTACTATTGTCATCAATGATTAACAAAGGATCAGATATTAAAAATGTTGATGTGAAATGTGAATGTAAATGACGATACCAGGTAGTACGTTTCTGATTTGTATCAAAAAGTGTGATCTAGAAATTCTCTGCAATAGCGAAAGGCTAATCTGATTTGTCGCGTGATCATGCAGGCACGCGCGTCATAGGCAGATGAATGGTATTTTCGCGATATACGGATATAGAATGAGAGTTATTTCAACGTAAACGAAGCATTGTGTTTATAGATAATATTACAAATTTCCAATCATCGATACGAATGCAATTTCCAATCGTATTATCGAATTACCAAGTAGTTGCCACTTCATAATTCGATTCTACAACGGTTATTCGTACAATCGATCGAATCTATGAAACGTGCAGAGAGTGGAGTTTTTCAAAATGGAATAGTTTAATTTATATTAATTTCCGGTATATAATCGCGTCGAAAGGTAAGTTAACGCTGCCGCTAAAAGTTGCAACGTAAGATCGTCGAGTGACTCTCCAAGGCGATCGTAGTAGCGTGAAAAATTGTCAAACTCGATTTTTGCGAAAACGAAATCTCGAAGCGAACTTTTTGAATTTGAATCGCTATGAATGCTTATCGTTTAAACTCGTTTGCTTTAATTAAGCAACGTCGATCCTAATTAATTATCTATTTAATTAACCCATAGGACATACGTCCAACCAAGGATTCTATTAATACAAGTCGAAGACAGCTTATATCGGCGATTGATTACTCGGTTGTGTACGTGTATACGCGATGTCTATTTTGACGTTTAATTTCCTGGTTAAGGAGAAACCTTACGTGACAACGGACTGTCGGTTAATTAGCACGTTCGAGCTTGCCGTGACTTCGTGAATAATTCAAAGTGTCTTGCGTTGCATTCGCGGCCTATCGAGTGTGCCGATAGGTTACTCACGACGTCTACATCTTGCGCGTTCGAATAAGCTCGTTCGAGCGACTATTACCTGCTAGAATAGATCAGTTTATAGAGTCGTCAAAAGGTTCGATCGATTTCGACGTGTACACCTGCGGTACGTCGTGCTCCCTGATCATCGTTGTTGTATTTGGCGAATACAGAATACTGTGCCAGTTTTACACAGTGTACGGGATACCGCGTCATCCAGTGTTTAATTAGATGCGACGATGAAGCGTAAATTGGTCGTAACTGGCAGTTTAATAACGAGATACAAGGCGAAAGTGAGACGAAACAAAGCGGAGAAAAGGGAAAGATGGTCGAGATAATGGATTATCGTTATGAACGGTAGGTTGCTTGCTAGACAGAAAGGGAATAAAATGGATCGGATGTGAAAGATAGATTCGACAAGTGCGATTTATATTATATTAAATCATCGCGTTTTTCTTCTAACAGCGACGAGCAAACCTGTACACGCTTTATCAAACTTTCAAGAATATTCACGTTGATCCAGGTACACTTGAAAGACAACGTTGTATGTTTTTGCGCTCTGTTATCTCCAAGGATATAAAAACTGCAAAAGGTTGTTTGCAGGATTTCGAAAAATAACGTACAACGTTAACTCCCACGTATCGTTCTCCGTTGGTTGTAACGCAATATCGTGTACTCGAATCAACGCGAACGCTCTTGAAAATTTGTTCATGTACGTGCTTTAAGCAGATACAGTACAGTAGATCGCATTCGATTATTGTCTTTCCAATGCAAAACTAAATCAGAGGGTGAATATACGTAAAAATGTTGCAACTTGGTTTCTTTTATGAATTACAAAAGTTTGCAACTTTCTCGATCCGATAAGTTGGAATAAATATTCAGTTGCAATACCAAATGTCTGCGTGTATTTCATATATACAGGTTTTTTGAATTCTTCGAGCAGGGAGTGCTGGAACAAATCAGTTACAAGCGCAATGGAAAACTTTCGATTCTTGATTTTTTTGATTGAAGCGTTTCTGATTCGTTAGATGACATGATGACACGAATACAAAAAAATCCACCATGGTTTTAACCGAGTAAGCTGTACGGTCATTTTAGTTATTTTGGTTTCCCTCGTGTCTGTCAGTTCCATGGAATTTTTATGGAAATAGACAGTGACTCTGTGAAATAAATCAAATCTATCAAGCAAAATGGGTGAAACCGAAGCACTCTTCCGAAATTTATACGCCCTTATACCATGATATGGTTTGACGAGTTTCTCGCCCAACAGACTAACGAGTCTACTCTTATTAGTAATCCAGTGTTGCGACTAGAAGTATCCCACGTCACCGTGTTGTGAACTTCATCGTCGCACACTTATACCAACAGACTTATACCCCATGATATACTGAGATTGATTTTTGAATCGGGAACATGCCATCGAAATTACGAAGAACATCATCCAATGGCTATAGAATTGCGTCGATTAATGCGGAGATGGAAATATTAATTAAAACCCAACGTTTGAAATATCACCGAAATTACCGAGTCGGTAAATTGGATAATTTATTCTTCGAATAAAGTCTTGTCATAAATTACAAGCTTATATGTTTTGTAGAATTAATTATTTCGATATGAAATAATATTTGGATACTCAAACGCGAATGTTCCCACGCAATATTATGGTGTAATACGTGTAATAATTAGGAAAGTTCATACTAGATTCCGACGTATGAAATGTCTCATCGTGTTATAACAATTTTTTAATTAATTATTACTTATCGTGAATATGTAGCGATGACGTTTATTTATCTGGAAACTCGTTCGTGCTTTCCGTACCGTGAGGAGGTGCATTTTACCGCGAATTGTATATTCAAGCAGTTTCTTCACTGGCCAGACAAGTAGAACGAAGAGATCTGCCATTTTTTCAAAGAGAGAGAGAAGAGGAAGACGTAGACCGTTTTATTATGTATTTGGTGGTATGTATATTTCGTTGCTGTGGGTTGTGACTGGATAACGAGGAAAATCTCTCCCTTCCCCCATCCCCGCCATCTCTCGCTCTCTCTCTCTAGTTACTCCTCGGTTCCCATTCGTTTTTTCGTTCTTTCTTTCGTTTTTTGCTCTCAGACATTGCTTGTGTTTTCTGTGACGACTTCTGGACAATTTTCTCCACCGGAAGATATTTTCCGTCACGGTCCGTTGCTATCTTGTTATCTGCTAAGGAAGCAGACGAAAAATGGAGAAACACGAAAATAAGAAGGCGGAGGGGAAGGCAAAAGGTCAACGGAAAAAGGGGGAGGAAAAGCAGTTAGAAAAGAATACAAAGGAAGGAAAAGCAGTCGGGAAAAGGGACGGGTGACGGTGGAGAGGTAAAAATGCGATTGGAACGGCGATGTGGCGGAGGAAACGCGAAAAGTTCGACACCCAAAACGAGCATCGAGTTCAGGGAACGATAGATCACTTCGTTGAGACACACGATCTGCAGGACAATTCAACGACCCAATCGAAATTGTTCGACTGCTGGCAATACGTAGCCAGGATGCATGGGTTCCGAGTGTGTTTACTTACTTGGTACATAAAGCACAAGCTCGACTGCCTCTCGTATAGATCACTAAATGCGTCATATCCCTGCAGGCTACGCAGCAACGTTCGAAACAACGATAAGATCTCGACAGCTCGATAAAATTGACCTAGTACGGTAACATAGATTTATAACTTCGTTAATAGCAGAAGATTATTGCACGTTCTTAATGTTCCTTTTCATAGTTTCGTTTAAGAACGTTAATTTGCATTATAACTGGTAAACAGGTATATGTATGTAACTGTGCAGATTGTTAGAAACGAGTGCTGGAAATTATTCCTCGAAACGATAAATGAAACGCAATGTCTGTATCTAGATAAAATCTTTAATTCGTATAATTCTGAGTTGTGTAATGGTTGGAATTCTAAAATAAGGTATCATCTTGTACCATGTACGCGAAGGGTAAAGACGTTTACAGGAATATTTTACTTGCTTTTAGAAACTGTTATCCTGCTTCACGTATTCGCGTATATTATTTTAAATATTATTTTCAAGCTGTATCATATATAATATCGCGTAAAAAGATCGATAAATTATGCCGGTATGCGTATCTTTTTACTTAATTTTATCGTAGTAGGTACGTTTAAACGCAGATTTTGATTTGACTATGAAATTTGAAGTTGGCTGTTAAAAATTACAAAAATTATAAGAATTAGATAACATCTTTTATAATACACGCGCAAAGATTAATAGCACGTTCTCCGAATTACCATGTAACAAATAAAACGAGATAAGATAACGCGTTAGATAGATGCTAAATTCTTCAAACTTTGTATTTCGCAGTATGCGTTATACGGTATAAGAGCGATACAAATGCGTAACTATTATTTTAATTAGATTCGTTGGAATATATAAAATCTTTTGTCCGGTAAATAGTCAGATTACATTCTTGGGTAAAATGCTTAACTTGGAACCGGGGCTCGCGAGTACATTTTGCTCTATATAAAAAAGCTATTAATTATACTTGACGATGAAAGAGTTGTTTTCTTTCAAACTGTAGGTAGTGTTATGCGTTTTTTTATCTATCCTTTTTTTCTATCTACACGCAACGCTACGATCAAAGAAAGTTTATCGCGATATATTAGTCCGTTTAGAAGCGACGAGGGAACATCGTTTGGCAAATGTATTAGCAGGAAATTCAAGAGAAAAGAAGCAGATACACAAAGAGCGTAGTTTAAGCGCGTCAGGTAGCACAGGCTCCATTGAGTACGCGAAGAAATCTCGAAGATAGGGTGCACGGTGGATTTACGGCGTGACGGTCGCTGGCGAAGCGTGATATTTGCACCTTTAAAACGGGTAATCCACGGGTTCTTCACGGCTGATTACTTGGCCGTACGGCGGAGAATCGGATGGTTTTCTTGGTTGCTCTAGTAGCGTTCCAGATTGCGCGCATTTCGCGATATTAGAGGAAAAGTAATGGCACTGAGTGGCAACGCGGAAGGAGGCTGCCTCCTCTGGCTAAAAGTACCACGGGAAGAGGTTGGATCAACAGCTCGAAAGATGAGAAGAAGTGGTTAACGTGCAGCTTAACCCTCCCCGAGCCACGTAATGAATAACAACGGCATGAAGTGTTTGCCACGGGCAACAAGGAAGAACTTTCCAGCAAACTCTCTCTCTCTCTCTCTCTCTCTCTCTCTCTCTCTCTCTCTCTTTCTCCTCTGTTTACAACGTTTAATTAGGGTGTTTCAATTGGGACGAGCACGATGCCCACTACAGCACAATGTGTAGAATAATTCGTTTAATAATGCGCTTTGCGCTTTGACCCTCGGCTTCTCGTAGTACGAAAACGCTCTCCTACGGTACTGTCTAGCTAATATAACTCAGGAAACTAAGGAACTATAATTATTGCACATTGATCGTCGAATATTTTGGGATATCGATGGGAAAGTTTTTTGCTTTGACACGTAGAATAACGATTATTTTTGTATTGTACCAACTACACGAATAGATTGTTTAAAGCGGTAAGATACGTTCGCGACCTGAATAAGTTTTCGGTCTCTTTACGATGATTGTGAGCAAGCAACGCAAAAATAAACTTCAAAAGATTCTTTGTCTACCATATATATGCAATAAATATATTTGAACATAGTAGGTACACGGCTAAGAATACGAGGCAACGTAGCAATTACGACGTAAATTTATCAAGTAACAAAAATACATTTAGCTTGATAATTGTATTTTGATAATTGATCTGAAATATAGTTAACGGTAATTGTGTTGTTACGTTCGATTGATATTTTACTTGTGGTTCTTCGGGTAAGCGATGAAACTTATCCTATAACATTATCCTATACCATTAACACGCGTAGGTATAATATGATACGAAGGTATGAAATTTTCTACGAGTGTTTGTTTTGCTACATCATGCAAAGGTTATAATATATCTTATCGAACAAACGCATACGCGATATTGGTCATTATGAAATTAATATCGAAGAATTACCCTAGAAAATACGTTCTCCTATGTATCCGATAAAAAGTAAAAATATAGAACAACCAATAATCTCAGTCTGAAAAGAGAGCAAGTGCCATAAACGTTATTCTATGTTCCGTGTGTAAAAGAATGTTGTTATAAATTATGCAGAAGTATGGATATTTAATATTTTTGCTGTAGAGAAATTCACTGGTTTGCCTTTGGTGATCGAGCCGATACTTCAAAGAACGGATACTTTGTGCAATTTTAATGGTTCATTTCACTGTATCGTATGTGAGAGGCATATGTAATATTTACATGGCACGATATAGTGTACTTGCAATAAAATCAGTTTGACAGTCTCGCTTTTGCACACTTTATATTCGTGGATAAAGATACCGACGAAACTAGAATGGACTTGCAAAGCGTACAGTGGAAAGTTGCGAACTTCTTTACCAAATAGGTTACAGGGGGTAAGAAATTCCGCCAACTTAAGATCATTTGAACTCTCGCGTGTAAAATTCAACGAGACGTTTCACGCGAAAGAAATTTTAACGCGCAATTTGTTTCGAGAGAAAGTCAAGTGTTTCGGTGAAAATACATATGCATATGGAAACTACGACGCTCCTTTAATCGTATACAAAATAAGTTTACCCTGTTCACCTTGCTTTATACGAAATTTATTCGCCGACAATTTCGAGCAAAATATTTTCAAACGATCTTGCCAGCAATTACAGCTTTTAACAGAAATTCTTAATACGCGACATATGATGCGACTTTCTAGCGAAACGTACCCAGTATACCTTATAAAACTATTTTTGTAAATTTTACGTTGCCAGATCATGCTATGAATTGTGTTGGAGTACTATTGTATTGGATTATATTGGTATAGTATTGGATATTACAATTCCACGCATCAAGTTATATCAATCGTAATGTTGCGTCGCGAATCCGAACATTAGTCGTTTGGTGGTTTACGACTTTAAGGTGGCAAAAAATTACTTTTCGTGGACTGTACGATTACCAAAGATGTTTAGGTACAACGGAGGATCGTGCGTTGTTGTCGATTAAGTTGAACGAACACTACCCAATACGAAGTGTCTTGAATCTGAACTCCCCTTCGCACGAGAGTAAAATGCACGAAAATTTTTTTTTCCGTAGAAAGATCAAAGACAGATCGAAACTTCGAATTGTTTGTAAATTCTAGAAAATTAGTAGTTCTCTTGGCAAGCTTTTTGTTTTATCTTTTTGGTTAAAGATATCTAAAGTATACAAATTAGAGTTATAACATTTAATAACTGAAAGAAATCTGAAATATTTAGATCCGATTTCTTCACCTATATTCATGCAAATATAAAATTGTATTAACGATATTAGTCAAGAGATAACGACAATAGTTAACAATTGTGCAAAGTTGCGTGGCAAGTGGCAGAAGCGTAATTAACTATGTTACCGATGCGTCCGCCTGAAAGTGTTAATTTTCCAACAAATATTTTAATGAGTAAAGTTGGCGACTCGATGGTTTACCGTATTATTTTAAAGGAATCCGCACGCGAATTGGAAACAAGTGCTTGAACACGAATCTACAAATTTTGCTGATAAACCGGTGAGAGTCACAAGGTGAGTGGAGGTGAGCGGAGAACAGGGCACCCCGTTCGAAACTCAAAGCCAAGTTTCTTTAACGATGAAACCAATGAAAGCAGTACCTGCTAGCGTTATAATCTGTTCGTGAGTGCAGTCGAGCAGCGATACATCGTCGAATCTTTGCGCGTCTACGAGCGTCTATACGCGCACAGTACAGTGAATTATCTCGATAACGAAAAGCGCTGGAAGAAGTAGTTTGTTTCTCCATTGGCGTAATATGTTATGGCAAATAACACGTTATTATCAGAACCTATGATCGAATCGTTTTGTCATAAATGAAGATTTCAAGAGAAAAACACGAACGAGAAGATACGCTTTTCTTCATTTTCTTGATTTCAATGTCACCTTACGATTAAAAACAAAACAATTTCAATATGGCATATGGATTGGAAAGGAAAACAAAAAGAAAGTGGTATGGAAGCCAAATTTATAATATTTTAATATCTTCGATATTGTAATATTATGATGTAACGTATCCTAACAATCTCGGAGAGAATAAAAAAGCACCTGTTTATCTCGAAAATCATATATAAAGACAATTTTGTAATGCGAATGTTAAAGCTACTTTGCTGTAATAAATAGGAAATGCGACTTGCCATGCTCTTCCTCTGTAGAACATGATCGTATATGGTAATATCGTAAATGAAAGCAAAAATAAAAATATGAGCCGCTCGAAGAGCAAAATGATCATCTCCGTTTTACGAAATTTTTTAAATCTTCGCATCGATAAAGTCCAACAGTAATTTTAGCATCGGTAAAATCCGTCAACGTACGAACGTGTTATAAAATTTTAGCGTTCTTTTAATAGTTCGTCGATTCTCTACAACTTTGATTTCTATAATTTCTCGTTCAAATAATACGAGTTCAACTTTCATTGTCTACCATGCTATATGTTGAAAGAAAATTAATAGCAGACTATACCCTGCTCGTTTACCCTGACATTTGTCATTCTATGTTTGGTCTTGGTTCTTTCTCCGTTCTACGCAATTTTACGGTTACGTGTTTTTCCCTTTGTATCGTTAAAATTATATTTTATCAAGTAATTTTCATATAAAACACAAGCAATAATTAAGTATTTGAACGATCGAAAAATAGAAGTAAATTTTATTCGACTATTACAAAAGTACGAATAGACGATAATTTCCCTCGAAAACAGCTGTAGTATATATAAAATATAAAACGTTATGGATACCAATAATTGCGTGAAATTGATTAGAACATGTTCGCATCTAGTATAATATTTACATAACGACTTGATCGATTTACGGGTTACTATACTTATACCGTGAAAGTTGCGGTTGGAAAATTACCGCTTGGAAAGCAACCAACTCGCATATACCATACGCGATATACGTATGTAGGTGTTAACAACGCATTAAATGAGTTAGGAACATTTATCGGTACTTGTCAAATTATATCGCGACTAGTTACAACAATTATCGATTGCGCGAAAATTATCCGAATAGAAGAATTTCAAGTATAATTTGTAAATGCCTTCGAGTCAGATTTATTTAAGTTAGATATTTCAGACTTTTATACGAAGTATCCCTAGCTATAATTAAAGATATCTCGCGAATCGTTCATTTTTTTTTTTTTTTTTACCTTAACATCTTTCGACGTAGAACGTTTCGAAGAATCCACATATTTAAAAAATATATATATATATATATCGTTTCATTAAAAAGAACAAAGTTCGTCTTCGTATGATCCTCTACTCCTCTGATAAAAAAGCTAATCGCGTCAAATTATGTTCTCCCTCGGAACGATCCAAATTTTATTTGAAATATATCTCGTTAAATCACTGTTTGCGCGATAACCGAAATGGCTGGAATTACGTGACCCACCCTGTTAAAGTATACGATGGGTTCGCTCGTAGTTGCATCTGATTATTGTCAACAGCACAATAGCAATGTCGTTTTTGGTCTCGTTTTGATCAGGAAAATCGCATCGATGCGTTATCGGAATCTTTGTTCACGGAAGATTTCAAATAAAGAAGTTTCGTCGTTGCATTAATGTCGTTGTCTCGCCGATACGAAAGCGAAAGCGGAAGCGGACTCCACCGTGTGGTTACCGGGTAACTGGAAATACTTTCGAAAGAAATTTCTTCAATGAGTATGCGCTGATTATTGCTACGATCATCGAACAATATTATACATACTTGTACGAAAGAATACGAAAACTTAGATTTCGAAAATTCAGAACGATCGTTCGATTCTCCATAATTTATCGTTCGGTACACGTTTATGTGCACCCTACTGTTCTTTGTGACCTACTAAACGAGAAACCTGATAATTTGTTAGAACGTTTCGATTATTATCATTATTATTTAAAAAATGAAAACGAATAGAGCGAAGACGGTTGAATACAACACTAGGAAAATGATTTCACGAAATTGTAGTTTGTCACGATGAAGTAAAATTAAATAAAATGCGATAGCGAAGATATTAGAGAGCCGCGTTGACTCGGTTGACTGGGGTTCGGATTCGTGGTCAAAGGTCTCGCGGCATGATTCAAGTTCCGGTTGATTATCGGCCGGCATTGCTGCAACTCGATTTATTCACAGTTACGTTGTGCTTATTTCAACGTGGTTCTGGTGGTTCGGTATCCACCTAGAGCTGTAGCTCCCACATGTTTAACCACTTACAAACTCGTCTTTACTAGCTCCGCGTGTGAACGTTTACATTCATACCGGGATATTAAAGAGACTAAAACCTCTCGAACAAAAATAAAAGTATGCGTGTACAAGTTGCAAAAAGCGGTCACAAATAACCCTGACGGTTGACGCGTCTTTAGATAATTTAAAAGAAACTAAGATATTCGCGGTACTGACAATGACGTCTTTGTCAATTTATATTCTATACGGTTAATGAATTGAATATCAATAAATTCCATCAGTGACAAGCCGGTGGTACTTTACGATCGCTTAATCAACCAGAAGAGAAAGTAAAATTTTGTTCCGTTTACGACACGTAGTTGACTCAAACCGAACATTGTTGGAACATTACTTCCTTTTCTATCCGTTGATATTACGCACGACTACCCCCCATCAACGAAGAGAAGGCGATGGTTAATTCTGCCTATTCCTTACAAACCAAACTAAATCTACGCGAATTGTGCAAGATCAAGCTGCGAAACTAACGTCAAATCAGGAAACAGCCAAAGGGAGTCTCGTGAAAAAATTCGATCGCACATTCGATGATTACACCAGTCCCGTTACGTAGACGATTTATTAAGCTGCTGCGGCAAGGTTGCTCGAATCTCGGTTTATTTCTTATCATACGAATCGTACAGTTTCACGAAAAGCAGTTTAAGCGATGTACACGACATGACGTGGACGATTTCACGAGGAAGATAAAGTTCTATAAGTAGTTGGGTCCGTCGTAGCCAGCACACAGACGATTTCGTAGCTCGAATAAGGCTCGCATTTCCGAAGAAGGAACCGACTAAAAGGAGGAGAGAAAGAAAGAGAGAGAGAGAGAGAGAGAGAGAGAGAGAGAGAGAGCAAAAGACTCGTAGAATTATATTGCCGTAGATAGGATGCAAGAGACCGCCGCATCTCGAGAATACCAATTTGATTTCGCTAGGAACGCCGGAAACGCAGCCGGAAGCTCGTAAAGTATACAACCAACGTGGTCAACGAACCTTACGTCTTGCCGTTGCAGACTACCGGAAGTACTGTCCGTTACGAAAGGGTCGAGCCGGAGGCGAAGGTACTTAAGGAACGAACGATGACGCATCCCGAGTCCTTTTTCAGCCACTGATGTGGTCGTAAGAAGGATCATGCACGTTGCTCGACTTTTTGTCTCGACTCGACCATTTTACTAGAATTCGCTAATGAATGCTGACCTTATTACCAACTTATACAAGGTTCTCTTTGTCTACCAAGTAATAGTTTGGTCGATTTTGGAATTCAGCAACTTTTGTGCTCGTTGGTTCGATTAGTTGTAATTTGAGAGTAATTAATACAGAGTTAGTCTAAACTAATTCCGAACTTACAAGTTTGATTATTATTGGCAAATGTTACAACATCGAATTGCTTGTGCGAGAGCCTTTCAGAAGTCAGAATATAAATTAACTTTACTTTTTGTTAATTTCGTTACACGAAAAAAAAAAGCCAATCGACACATATAATATTACAAGGTTCGGGAAACAAACGACTTAATTCCGCAAGTCCGTTTATTGCAGAGAAATGACAACATATATAATAGTAAATTTTGTGGTAAGCATTTGAACGAATAGAATCGTTCAAAATGGTCCCTGAACGATTCATATATTATTATAGCGATATAATGGATTTTGCAATACATACACTTTCGAGAATAGAAATTTTGTTTAAGAATAAATATATTTTTATAATTGCATAGCACTTCCTTTAGTGAATTTTTCATCGGCATATGTTTTAAATTAAATCGATATAAGAACGAATAACTCGTCGAGTTCTTTACGTTAAACGGAAAAGAAGCGTGCATGTATATTTCTCTTCAGCAAGCAACCTCGGTCCCTGTTCTTCGAGATTTTTCATTTTCGTAACATTCGTATTTTTGACTCGTAAGATGCGTGGCAAACAAAAATCCTGAATCGAGTTTACCTAATTGAATCGTATCCACCCCGGTTATGCAATCATTCGTAAGTCTAAAGGCAAATATCGGGTAATTTGTTTAAATTTCTCTCGCGTCTCGTTGTTCGTTTAAAGATAAAAATAACGACGTTGGCGGCAAATGTTTGACCAAAAATCGTGTTACGCGTGTACGGGTCATTAACTTTACTCGCTTCAAATATCTTGCTCTCTGGCCATAACAAAATCATTAGCGTTGCATTGCAGCCTCCTTTATGGGATAGAATTCTGCAAAAAGAAAACAACCTTTTAGCGAAACAATGTTCAAACGTTAATAGGTCCAGGATCCTCGTTATCCATCGAGTCGTCTATTAATCTGACGGTGTTACACCCTGAGCTTCGTAAATGATAAATGTCAAATGTTCTCTCCACGCAGCTATGACGTTATCACATCATTCGTTACATACGGTGTACCTTAAGAACGGAAATTTCTATCTGTATAAATAACGTCGAAAACGGCGCGTGCGGAGAATTTAGATCAACGATCCGAAGGAACCATGCGACCGGACCTTTTCGTCGCATCCATTTTCCACCGAGAGTTCGATTTAAACGCTTCCTGAGTATACTTAAAACCACATTCGTAACGTTTCGCTGAAACTCGTTATACGCGATAGACAGAAGTAAGTCATTTACATTAGCGAAAGAGAAAATCGGTTTCCACTTTAACGGAATTGATTTGCAGTTTGACGTTGGTCGAGCATTTTTAAGTCGTTTCGTTTAATGCTACGAGTTTAAACGTTTGCACGTTTTAAATACAAGAATTTGGTATATTCAATTTTTCCAGTTGGATTACATTTTAATTTATGTGCTTTATACGAACGCCTGTTTTCACATTCGGTTAGTAGTTATTTGGAAAGATTGGAATTCGAGAAAATATAGCGTTCTTTTTATAGTAAATACACGTATACAATTACAATTGTCATTCGCTACTATTTCAAAGTATTTTATATTTTCATTGAACAACGAAGTATCTCTATGCTCTACTACTTCCGTTCTTTTTCTTTTTTTCTTTGGTATTTCGAACATCGAACAATGTAGAAAAACAAACGTGATATATTAAACGGTAATTTAAAGTAATCTGTATCTATCGTAAGAAAACGCGAAGCTTGGAACGCTCGGTGCGATCGTCTGGTTTTCGTCATCCCCCGATTCTAGCAAATTTGAGGTCGGTGTTATACCAGCGATGGATCACGACGCTGAGTCGCGTGGTTTGCGTTTTAGAAATACAGTCGCGCACCAGCGTCGTGGCACCATTTGGCGTTGCGTGAAATGGTCAATTAAAATTCCGTCTTACGTTTCTTTCTTACCCACGTAAACATAATAATACAAACGCGATTAAACTTAATCGATTTCTATCGACAATTATACTACTTTTATGACCAATTTCAACGGAAGAATCAACGGAAACTTAAAAATGAAAAAATTCACGGCTCAATTAGGAATGGGAAGACGTTACCGTCGAAGTGAACAGAGTATCGATTATGATTCGATAATTCTTTACGATCTGCCAATAGTAAGAATGGTACGTGTTTATGTCAGCAGAATTAACTGAATCGCGTTTAATTAAGGTACGTCTCCCAACAACGTCGATAAATCGATGACTCGCCGGAGAATGTTTTCAAATTCCAATTATTGGATCTCGTTGAAGTTCTGTTTACGAGCACACGCTTAACATTATGTACTCGAATTCCTGTATAATCTGCGACTTCATAGACATATCCAACCCCCGTGATTGTAATTTCCCGTAAATGCTCTTAAACCACTTAATTCGTGGCTTTTCACTTTTCGAATAGGAGTTGTAACATAGAGACGTTATTGTATTTTTTTAGACAGTTTGTTCTCTATGACGATAACTTGCGTCTATGTTATTTAAGCTGCTTTTGAACGAATTAAACTTTGAACGAATTCTCGAAGAGAGAAGGTATAACATTTGAGAATTTTCTGCATAATTTCCTAATTTTATGCGAACGAGAGATCGTAATCGAAATATTCGAATCGATGGTAAAACGAAAACAATTGAAACGATCTCTCGGTAGATGGTTAAAAATAGTCGGATAGAAATTGCGCGCCTAAATATATTTTCTCGAGAAGACCAATTAATAAAACGTAGCAAAGCTTTTACAATTAGTAATGATACTGAATTGCAAAAAAATATATATATATAATGTAGCTACAGTGACCAATGTACATAGTTACCGTGAAGATTTAGACCACTTAAAAGCACGATTTATGGAAGATGAGTGAACTAACTTTTTATCTAACGTATTATCGTAGTACATATAAAATGGTGTTTGTTAATTTATACACCGAACGACTTTTCAACGATAATTATTTCTCCTTCTATCGTGTCGCAAGTACAGAATTCGAATAAATTCATATTCTAAATAAAAAGAAATCATCTTGTACAGATCAATGTGATAAATCTCTTTTATCATATATCGTATTATTAGGAAACATTTTTTTCAAACCGTTAAGTACCACGCTCTACAAGTACTCTAAGTACACGTATATAATGAGCGATTAAAAAGAAAGTTTCTTTTATAATTCGACAAACTTCGATCCTGATGGTTAAAGAAGATACACATACATATATGTATAGAAACTATTTATTAGATGACATAATACGCATAACGTACAAAAACATAGGCAGAAAATATGCAAAATAGAGCACTCGTATTACTGATATTTGGAAAACGAGTCCAAAATTTAAACGTAATTTAATTCTTAGTTGTATTCGGCATTACCTAATTCTTCCTTCCACAAACGTATTTATCTTACGATATTGGAGCACGCTGTTCGTACGTTTACGATACTTTTACAGTACAGAAGAGTCATTATATTTATAATAACATGCATATCGTAACCCACATATACGACGAGAACAAAAAATGTAAAGAGAGCGCAGCATGGAACACGTTTACGACTGCGACTATAAAATAAGTTTTCATACTATGCAACGTTCTTCTGTATAAATTATCTATGTAAACCCTTCGCGTGGCCGGATTTTCCATGCGAAGTTTGAAAACTTTTTAGCTAATCGAATTGGTCATTCTGGAAAGAGCATCGTGTGCGTTTATAGGGTAAAAATGAAAGAGTCAGGGCAAGGGTGCCGATACGAGGGCCGAGGGAATTAAAAGAACGAAACGTACGGAGGAAGAAGGGAGAGCGCTCGTATTGGCGAAAGGGCGTATACGAGGTTTCATTTCCGAGAAGGGCTGTAAAGATTGCTCGCGTGCAACCTTCTATATTATAGAGAGTTACATATTTCTCGCAAACTCGCGACTATATTGCTCCATAATAATAAGGTTAATGCCTTGCAAATTAAGTAGAGAAGCGAAAGGTCTTTTACGTGGCTTTACGTCCGTTTAAACTGCCGAAGCCTGATGTTTGTCGACGATGCACGATTAGTGCGATACGGCATCAAGACGACGTTCGTTTAATTTTAGCCAAACGAGATTCATAGATTACGCGATATACACAGGTATGTAGATATATCCTATATGTGTTATTCTAGTTTAAATGCTTGAATTTGTAAATTTTATTAGATTCGTAAACGCGCAACGTTGTTCAGCTTCTTTAGCGTCAAATTAAATTTGTTCCTCGTTAGAAATTCTTGCAGCGAGTATTTACCAGATATACAGCTTCTAAGTAATAATCGTTAAACGGTGGTTTCGAATGTTATCGTATAATTTAAACGTTTAACATAGAACGCTGAGATTTCTTGCGTCTATTTTGTTGCGTCCAAATTAAATTTTCAATATGTTAAGAAATAGGTGAAAAAGTGGTGTTCAACAACGGGTTAAAAGATCGTTTACTAAAAAAGATTATAATAAAACGTTCGAATGTCATTTCACTAGTCAATTACGTACGAATATGTATTAATGAAGCGCAACTGATTCATCGTACACGGGCGACAAATCACTCCTGTAAAGAGATGGGAATAGGGTTTGCTACAGAACGAGATTCTCACGGCTTGTCAGACTTGATTAAGATATTGCGAATTACATCCGTATATCGCTGTGTAACGTTCGCGTGACATAATCGTTGTAATAGCTGTTCCGGATACGACTGATAAGTGCGTGATACACTCTCCTTTCGATAGAAATTCATACGCGTATAGAAGATGACCGGCGAGAACGAACGGACGATTGTTAATTTCCCCGCTAAATCTGAATTTGCTGTATATCGAGTGTACCAACTACCTTGAATCGTTACGTATAATATTAGTTATTTGTTTCGTCACTCTGTGATATAATCCATTCTATACATTACGGTTTGGTCTTTCTATAAAAAAAAGGTCACTGCTTGTAATTTCACTCTCGGATTTCACTGGTTTACTTTAAAAATATTACGCTTTTTAGTATATATATATAAAAAAAAAAAAACAAATAAATAAAAGCGATACAAGTACGAGTAAATTTTTGAAACAAAGATCGCTATGTGATAAATATTTCTCAGATAAAGATTTATTTGGGTATAATATTGTTTTGTGTTTTTTCTGTAGTAATGATGGCAAATAAATCAATAATGGAAACGAAAGCAATTTATCACGATGAAATTGATCTATCGTCATGACCGCTCGTACAAATTGTCATAATACGATATCACGGTGAAAAAAGAATTATTACCGAAAACCAGAGAGAAGAATATACTCCTCGCGTTTTGATGGAAATTGATAAAAGTGGAAAAAATTAAAGGATCGTGTGTTACTTACCGACAACTTGCAGGTAACCAGTTTGACTTTTCATTGGATCCGTATTAATCTGACACATGTACCAACCCCTGTCGGATTCTTTTACCTCTCGTATGTGGAGAAACCACGTGCGATGATCGCTATGAGAAACGGCTATTCGATGGTTTTTCGTGATAACGTGACTAGCTATCGTTAATATCGTTTGGGTATCTACCCGCAGCCATGCTACCTGTAACAAATTGAAAGTTTTCGCTACAGTATCCAACAGGATAATCGTATTTCTAATTTTCAATTTAACATCGCAAACAAGCTGTATAATAGATGTGTTTAACGCCATATTACTCGACTTAGTTTGAAATAAAAATATAGATACGCAGGCATATGTTCTTTAATCACACAATGCTATAGAAAGTTGAAACGCTTGCGACGTAGAAAGGTATTTCGTTATGAATCGAATTGCGGATACTTACGCATCTATGCGAAATTTCAAGTAACTACGATGCACGAAAATGTAACGCGTAAAACAATAAATATAACTATGTAATTTTGTGAAACGCGACGCGATAAATATAACCAGGTATTTAATTCCGATCTCCAACAAAAATTGGTAAATTAAACAAGAAATTTCAATTAAATTTTGACATTTTTACGTAATTACTTTTCGCTAAACTGCGAATGTTTATAATTGATGGAATATTTAATTGTGCATAATACGCGCAAAATGTACAGAATTTCAATAAAGAAGTTCGAGATTCGATTATATAATAATATTTCGAGCGCGAGATAAATCTCTATTTAGGTTCCGTTTCTCTAGGTGTATTTGGAAAAAATATAAATTTATATAAACATCGATACGATACATTAAAAATTCCATCGTATTTTTTACCACCACCGTTATATCCATAAACTATAGATCCATAGATAACGTCACAGTTACTTTAAATATATACGTAAGTATTTCTATACCTGCATTCTACGATAATCTAATACGTCAAGGATCCTATGTTATATTTTTCCGTCGCTAATATATCGATTTCACGAGCGGTAATTTGAGAAGAAGGTGATTCTAGAATGTCCCTGGATACGTTTTCGGTCGAAGGAACTTCCGGTAGACTCGCGGTCTAGTCAGGCGAAAAAAATTGCAGCAGCAAAGAAAAGTAAATATTCTGCTTGTTGGCTGCACTTTGGCGCTGGTCGGCAAAGAAACGGCGAAAAAGGAGAGAGGGGCGGGGAATGGGAACGGTAAAAAGGCTACGCGAGAGCGCATGCAGCTGCAAAAGCGTAACCGTTGGCTTGCAGTAAATCAACCTGTTAAGAAAATGTGATCTGTTTGTAAAAAAGCGCAAGATACGGGAAGACTATTCACAACGGGGACCAACGCTCCATTGAAGTTATATTCCGGCTGCGAAACGTTGAATCGTCCGTACGCATACCTGTATTTTCGATTCACCCCTTTGTGCTACGATTACCAACATGTGATCACGCTTATTTCCACGCTTATGTGCACACGAGCTTTACTATTGGCTCGGGCAATATTTTCGTTTACGGCGCGTTCATTCGCCTTCAAAGGCGAAGGATAATGGAATTGCTGTTTCGTCGGGTAAACATTTATCCGGCGGGATATCTCTTAGTCCTGTAATTTTTACAGCGACGTGCCTCTGACTTTTGCCTATGGCACGCAACTGCGAGGCTTGGCAACTCTTTCCGTTTTCCTCCGGAAATATCGCGGCTTTCTTATCTCTGGTGTTATGTTTGTTCGAGAATGAGCCGTTTCTATGGTAATTTTGCGAATATTAAATAGTCACAATTTTTTAAAGGCGGAGTAACGAATACTGTATATTCCGTGTCACGCGAGTATTTACCATCACCTAAGTATAATTTTTACAAATCTTGTTAAGTAAATATAATTATCGTTGATCGACGGATAAACAAAGAATTGAAACAAACGATAAACGATATTTTTTCGGTTAAAACTTTGCTCTACACGTTTATTGAAAATTTGACATATCGTTTCGATACATTTTGTATCGGATGCCTATGAAAATACGTAGAATATAAAGAAAAATGTTAAACGATAATCTGGAGCGTATATGTGCCTTGCCTTGTATTTCGAAGTTTTAGAAAAATTGGAGTTAGAATACTTTTTAAACGAATTACCTTCAGTCTCAAACACGTAATATGCACGAGTGGAAAGTTGCCTAACGAAACGGTCAACGAGAGACGAACCGTTATACATACTATAAACCAATTATATCTGAATTTAGCAAATTTTCGAACCTCGGTGATCAAGTACTCGCTTTAATACTTTTTTTTTTTATGAAGAAGAAAAAAAAAAGAAACGCATCTATCGATATTAGTATATAAAGAAACATACATTCTTTTTAAATTAAATTGCATGTATATCTCTTTGCGTACATCTCGTATACAGTTTAATTTAAAAAAAGAAGAAAAACAGAGGTCACCGTTAAACGTTTCCACTGCCATAACAACCGCGTAATACCATAATACCAGTACGATGCGCTACACGAAACCACTCAATTTTGCCTCGTAAAATTTTCCTTCATCTATCATTTTGAAGCTATGGTTTGGCCCAGTTGTGAGAAACGCTGTATATTTCACTGCATTGAAAGAGAATTATTTATTTTAAATTTCTGTTGAATAATGGAATGCTGAATTCATTATCTGGACAATTATTGCTCTTAGTCGGACATTAATTGCAGCAATTGAATGGAACATCCGTAAATGGTCAATAAAGAAAGGTATCGTTCTTCGATAAAACAGTATTAGCCCTCGTGTATCGACAAAGAGTCTGCAGACACTATCGGTCTTTAACTGGAACATTCTGTTCCATCTGTTTCATTCAGTGGACACAGTATCGTTCAATTATCATTTCTGCTAGTACTTAACAAAATCGTTTAACACGATCATTGCTAATCGAACTTTCATCGTTTATTGTACGTTAATTGCTAAATAATTTTCATGCGAAATTAATTTTTATTATGTGAATTATTACGAGGAGTCCTTTCAAAATTTTGCGATCCATTTAATAAATTTTCCATTTATTAGAATTTAGCGAATAAATATCTTGACTTTTTAAAATTGTTAATTATATGGATATACGAAACAAGTTACACTCATTGATAACGTTTATCCTGAAACGATATCTAATTACACGACGAATTAATAAAAAGTGGGTGGTATTCATGTTGGGACGCAAGTAACTTTATTAAAAAGAATTGATAGTTTCAAATTAGCTTCGAATAAATTGCTAATAACGTCTAATAATAATAAGATTTTTAATAAATGGAAAATTTCCTTTTAGCTTTGGATAAATGTGCGAGATTCGCAACGGTGATCTTAAACGTGACGAATGACACTAAACGTTCAAAGAGACTATTCCGTGTCGAATATTGCGCGAATACTTTATCCCGAATATCTCTAAATACGCGTTGAAAGTTTCATCGATCAAACGAAGCAAACAAGGCGAACAAAGCAAATCGATTTTAATTTTTCATTTCGTTTGTTTATATCCGTCGAAGAATAAACTTTATTTCTATAACTGAAGTTTATATAATAGTTAGTTGGCTAATTCTTCGTACCGACTAGAATTTCTCGTTCATATAATAGGAGTTTGCGTTCAGATAAGTAGATTCAATTGGCAGAAGCACAGTTAATCAAGCATTAATTAGAATTTCGTAATAAATAGAGATTAGATAAATGGAATTCTATCGTATCTCTGATGCTTTTGCTCGGTATGTTCGTGTATTATGATTCTACGTGAAGTACTTGTAATATTCATTTACGAAAGTATCGTTTAAGAATTACTTTTTATTAAACCTATTCGAAACGAAACCCATTTAAAACCTTAAAAAATTGTTGTGTATTTTCAAAGATAAACCGAATATAAGGATGATCGAACGATGCAAATCATTTCTTCGTGCTCAAAGATATTACGCAAACATTAATGCCAATTTTTTCTTAACAGCGTTACATACATATGCCATCCTCTACTGTATCTTAAATAATACATCTCCACCCATTGTGTCAACATTTTACGCTTCTACGTGAAATATTTAACGCTTCGATACAGGGCTCCCATTTCGTTCGAATTCTACATCTACTTGATAACGTTTGTAATAACACGTGTCATTCGCTTAATTCGTTTCTTGACTCGTCGATGTAAAATGGAAATATCGATGTGTTCGAAGTGTCGTTTCATTTTGAGAAAGAATTTGTCGTTGATTCGCTATTCGTAAAACCTGCCATTCTCGTTAAATATGTTGTAAAATTTTTATAGTAACAGGCATTAAAGGTTCAAGATATCCGATAGTTGTTGCGTATATGGCGAGAATCTCTTTTGCACGATAGCACACCTAGACGAAGAGGATGCAGGAGTCGGACACTTTTCGAAGAAATCCCCGATTCTCTATAAACGTCTTTGAATACTATTAAACTAACGAAATAAACATTCGGTTTCTTGCCGCTAGACTTGAACGGTGTCTGCGTTGTTTGCAGGGGCGGAGATCGCGTCGGAAAGAGACTGCGGCAAGTGCCGAGCATTAAAAATAACAATGACGCATAGTTGTGGACGGTCGAGGACGGTTGTCTCCGTAAATTACAGAAATTCGCAAGAGAAGCCGTAAATACTTGGTTATCATACTTGGCGGAAGCATGGAGGGGTATTATACCTACATTCGCGTACATCGTGGCCAGAGATGGCGCCAAGCGTGGATATGGCTTCACCGTTTCCATTCATCGGACTGGATATCAAATGCAATAGTTCATGCCGCGCTTCCGACTAGGTGGTCGACCAGTCCTCGACCTCTACCTCCTAATCCAACCACCCACCGTTTCACACCGGTCTCTGGCAGATTTACAGGCGGAGAGGTTTGATATCTGCATCCGAGAGTCCTGGACTAGTTCCACCTGTCCTGGATCCCTGTATACTTTCCGTCAACTTGCGCTTCCGCGAGGGCACCTTCCAAGATGAATCAACCGAATAAGTCCCTCTGCTAATCGGACGGATCTTTCGTTCCGTGTTTTCGCTTCTATAACGTGCTGTGGTACGTTTGACGAACGATATCCTGTTCGACTTTGTCGAAGCGCGGTATCTCGACACGTAAATAAGCAAACGAGTAACGATACCAACGATACAGTCTTGAGATTACTCGTTCGTGGATAGGTTGTAACAACGAGTTATTCAATATTTCTTACTATTACTAGAAACGTACAGGCGTCGCTGGTGAAATTAATGCTAACTTTTATCGTATTTATGTAATAATATTCTCTTGTTCATATGTTTATGATACCGCTTTAATCCTAGCTATTCGTATATGCTATACTTAGTTAAAAAGCAGGGTGGTTCTGTTATAGTTCTGTCAATAGCAGTGTTTTCAATAATACGCGTCCACCAGTGTTCAATTCGCTTATTATACGAATTTTCATACACGTAAATATATTTTAATGTAAACGCTACTCGAAATTAGTTTTACAATCCTACAACACGTACGTACGACGGAAGAAGGAGAAATAAAAAGAGAAAATTCTCTGTCAGAACACAGTTAGGACATACAGAACAAGTTTCCGAACTTTCACGACGTTTACAACTTTAAGAGAATGACGTACCTTCGTTACCAGATTATAACTTAGACATCGTCTAAAATCTGTTTTAATATAGATATTCGATACGTGTAGATGTCATAGCTGCATAAATTCGATTTTGCAACTCGCACGAAACATTAATCCTTAACTTTCGAGATTCGTATTTTTAATATTGTCACGGACAATTGCGATCCTTTAAATTCCTTGATATTCTATTTATCGAATCAAATAATTTATTATTATTAGTCATAAAAGTTAATTTGATTATTTTATTCGCGGAGTTTATTTGTTCACGATAGAAGATACACAAATACCGAAGCTTCTAATATTCTCTATCACATTATGGCAGTGAAATAAGAATTCAAGCTCTGTTCACGAACGATCTCACGGATTTTTGGTAATTTTCGTTCACATCGTTACACTTGTAAAATAATTAAATATAAAATAATTTTCTCTATAATATAATACAATACGTAACATCTGACAAACGTTGCAAAATAAATATTGTTAACACTCGACCGTTTCTTGCCTTATTACACCGATAAAATATACGAGCAATGCGTGGCTGTTAAACCCCGGGACAGCCTCCATACAGGTTCGTAACGTAAGATATCAGGTGGAATAAAATTTGTTAAAGATTCGCGGTAAACGTTGCGAATAACGAGCGTTCTAATACAATGTTAATCATCGACTGTGTAGGCACTAAAATTAACCGAGATGCGCCGTTCGTTCGTATCGAAGATCTTTAATTCTGCCAGTTACATCGTTTACCATTTCAACTACTCATTTCCACGGAACACAGAAGCGTGTCGTAGCCGACGACTTCCACTCCGCGAGTCTTTCAAGCTTTCTCGGCGTCCGGAACACAGATCACCAGACATTCGCCTCAATTTCCACTTCTCAATTTCCGTTTCTCGTTCGAACTTCTTGACAGGTCACTTGGCCGTCGATAGATAAGTAACAGCGGTGGAAGACAAGGGCCAACTTCGATCGACGGCCAGATAACAGCTTCGAATTTCTGTGCCTTCGTGATTATGCCCTATCCCTTAACCCTCCAACATCGGGCTAGTTTCGTAAGACTAATTTTTTGAAAACGTGGCCGACTAGTTTTAGAACTGTGGCTTCGATCGCTTCAACGCGAGTCGTATCTTTTGTTCGAAGGGAATTCGACAAATTCGTATACCAGGGAATGAAAAATATAAAACATAGACGAAACATTTACGTCTGGTAAATTCGTACGTTACCGTGAGCAATCTTAAAGACACCTCGACTATTAAACGAAGGATAGACCAAAAGTATAGTACCAAAAGTATAGTACCAAAAGTTTGAAATAAACGGATACATCAAAGAATACAGGAAATGTTGGAAAGTAATGACGTTTTGGAATACTTTGAAGAATATCTCGATACTTTACTGCAACGCTAGTTGACGTTTTATGTAAAATAATTATGCACCGATTACACGTTATAACGTGTAAACATTTATAACGTACGAGTATACTACGTCTCGTTACTTTTCGAAAAGATTCCAACCCTCTACGACTACTTCGGTAAATGAAAAACGATACTTCCAATAACTAATCGTTTTGTTGTAAAACAAAGTTGATAAAGTAATTTCAATCTCGAAGCAACTTTAGAGCATTTATTATCGTACAGTGAACTAGAAAATTATTCGCAAATTCAGATTACAAAAGTATCGATATATTTTACGAAAGGTATCGTTCTCGTTTTGTAACTTCAGCATAGTTCCAGTACAATTCGTTGCTTCTTAACTACAAATCATCGTTTTCTTTATGATTTAGTTAGTTCGGAATCTTAATTATCTATTTCTAAATAACAAGTATTAAAAAGTCCTTTGTGTCGCTTTGTTATTTAAACAATTTCTAATATATCTTCGAAAATAATTCTGCGCAAATAATTTCGTAACTCAATGTACATATATCGCGCTGCATATCGCTATACAGTACCATAATTGTTACTCTTATCGCGTCGTAATTTTCGCTGTGCGACGATTTGTTCCTTTCGTATTCTCGAGTAACGTTTCGAGTGCGAGCTATTTGTTTACATGTCCGTTCGATATGAGTAAGAAAATCGAGTTGACGTTTAAGATTGAAACGTCCTGTGCATCGAAACAGCAGTTTGAGTGGCAGAAACGAATTTTGAATCGAAGCTTTCATCAGACTAGTAAACGTTTCACTTCGTTCCGTCTGTATTGAAATAAAGTTAGCAAAACCTTAACCGCCGAGCGAGCTGTCCCAGCCTTCCCGCCCTCAACTTTTCCAGGGTCGATTCGCGTTCACGGGAACCACTCTTAAGTTGTTCGATAACTATACCGAGCTACTTTGAAACTTGCCGCTGCCGTAACTTCATTAACGACAGGTAAATGCTTCGTATTGCCTGGTTACATTTTCAAATATTAAAAGGAAAACGGAGGGTAAAGGGGGAAAGAAAATATGAAATTGCTCTTCCTTAGATCTTGCGGAGATTAAAATACGTGTTTTTAATCCCTACGGCCGTGAATTAGTTCATGGAATCGATAATGGTCAACAAAATAACGCTGTTGATAGAATAAAATTTCTGCCGGTAAGGGAAAAGCGAAGAAGGAAGTATCCGTTCTAATTTACGTGTAATTTCGCGTACTTTGCGAACTATACGTTGTACTTTAAATCGAGCATTAGATCTCTCCAATAATATATTCTAAATAAAGAGATCTATATACTTCGATGGAAAGGATTGTAAATATGGTAGGAATATTAAAACACGTTTCAGAGTAATCGAGAATAATCGGAAACAATTGAAACGATAGAATCAACGTCATACAATTAAAATATAATAACTTTGAATTTCACAGTCGTGTAAGAAATATCTAGACAATACTTATTTTCGTCGTGTTAAGATTATGTTAAGATTTTATGACAATTCATCGAACGAAGCGTTATTGGTATACTCGTACAACGATACAAGTAAGAAAATAATTCGAACGAACGTCGCTTCGGAAAGAATCAATTTTCCATAAAACTTACAGTTTCTAGAATTATTTCGTATTTCACGCGTTAACATGTTGTAATATCGATATGTTCGCTATGTCTGTGATAAACGTAGTATCTCTTATATTACGCACGATCAGTTCGATCGTATAAACAAAATCACTAGTGATCGTAAAACACGAATGAAAATTTGGAGAGCGGTAAAAGGAAGAGTGGTGGCATTCCAAATGTTTGTCGTGCAATTAATCAGAATGGATAATACGCGAGATCCGCTGTAACTTGTCATAATGACGAGCGTATTAAGTTAATTATGGTCTTCAAAGTAATCTACGGCTGGCAGAGCATTAACCACGATCCCGGGGGAATCTCCCGAAACGTCAGTACGAAATGTCATACAAGTGTGGCGTTGGTAATCCTCGTCACCGCTTATCCTTTGCCTCTTCAACAAACCCCGAGTCAAAGGTTCCTTTACGTATTCCCGTTCCAGTTATGCACAAAACGATGAAAATCAAATAGAGACGATGTACCGATTCATGATCTGAACGTACGACATTTACGTTACACGAATCCATTTCGAAATTATAAGGTATTTAAAATATAACCTGATTAAACGTATATTATAAAATTGCGATCGCTAAGTAGGTCGTTGAATAAAAGCAGCGAAATTTAATGATATCGTTAGATCGATGAATTTATTAAAACGTGATTACAGAATTTATATCTTATTTTTATCTTTATATCGTAATTATCATAGTTATCGTAATTCTACTACCGTTAAATTCGTCTAGGTTCGATAATTATTCGGGAATTGAAAAAATTACCGATAAAATTTACAGCTTCGTTAGAATCTCCATTCTCCTGGTAGATTCGGCACCAAAGTTTCCTTCGCATTCTCTCCCTCCAATTGTGCACAAAGGAATAGAGATCGAACTTGGTCCGCTATATAAATACTAGCATACTGAAACGTAGAATTCTAGAGGACTACGTTTCAAACAAATTTATTATCAGCGGCTGAAGATCTCCGTACCAAATGATGAACGAACGTTTACTTTGAAATTCATTTCTCGGGACATGGTTCAAATCAAATATATTTTATGCGTGCAGCACGCTAGATATTTCAACGTACGTGGTACACAATGAATGAAGGTAATCCTTCTCCGAAAGCTAAATAAAAGAGGCAGAGAGGTAAAAATTTCTGCGCGAACCGTCGTCTCGAAGAAGATCAATTTTTAAGATTTATAGAAGACGCGGTATTCTATCTTTAACTTTGCAGATTGTCGTGCGCGTTTTTGCGTTCTAGCTAAAAATTACGAAATTATAACGCGAATATTTTTAAGCTAAGTGTACGATAGAATATCGAGTACGATACCAACGATATTGGTTTATAAACTCTTATCAATTTTAGCGTAAGACTTTTTCAATCTTTTCGAACTGTTTGGTAACATTAAAAAAAAAAAAAAAAAAAAAAAAAGAAAACTACAAAATTTACGTAGAAGCATATTTACCGTATAAAAATTTACCTTACGCTTAAAGAGACGTAGATATATTTCAAATATATTCAAAAAGAATGTATAAGCTCTTTTATTATTACCGTCTTACTATGCGTTATTATGCATAAAACAATGTATCTATATCGAGCAAAGTAATTTTTCTTCCCTCTAGCCATTCGCGCTTTACTTTAAAAAAATTTCCCGTTATTTTACTCTTTGTTCAGAAATCTGTTAAAATATATCTTTTACTACTGTTTCCGTATTTAATTTGATCCCTGGTTGCGAATATTTTACTTTTAACGCAAGATACATTTCCTGGTCTTTGCGATTGTCGGTAATCACATTTACGATCGATGATGAAACGTTCCCAGGAATGCACACTAAAAATCCAAGTAAGTAAGAAAGTGATTCAAGTGCATCGTACGAGCCAATATTCCGCCCAGTTTGTACCGTCTTATGCGCGGTAATGCGCACGTCTTGGATCTACGGCTTAACTGCTATACGTACAAGGAAAGTCGTAAAAAATGTTATCTCAATAAACGAGATAGTAAAGCACTACCGTCATGCATTTAATGTTTTTGTTACTTTACATCATCTTTACGTCCCTCTCCCCTTAACTTTACGTCTCCTAACTGCTTCGTTTCTTTGAATAGAAAGAATCAAGCCTGTTTGTTTTTCCAATCATCGTACGCCACTTTTGTACTTTAGAAGTCGACGAGCTATGACTTCTATTACGAAAGTATGCATTCCGAACGAGCAAGAAACACGACGTTGTCGCATCACGCGTGTACCCCGCTTTAGGACGCGGCCATAGATCACGGCTTGTTTGTTTGGTGTGGCGTCGATCGCTTTTGTCGCTGTACGACATGCAGCTAGGCCGTAGCTTGCACAACGAAGAACCAGTACAAAAGACAGGGTTAAATTGCAAAGATCAATAAAATTGCGAATATACTATTATTACTAGTATTAGATCGATGAGAGAGATATAGTTGAAGCGCGATCGTTTTGATTAAATTAGTAATCTTCTGTCGCGAATGCGCGTACAGGTATGCGTAGGCATTGGCACTTTCCACCGTATTCGTTAAGTGTTTGCAACGATATAATATTATTTTATCTCTTTATTTGGTATTAAACTGCATCCTTGTTCGGAAGAAAAATTTGCCCCATTCTAGAGAGTTTAATTAACTCGCTTTTATTTCATGTAATAAAATACGCAGACAAGTACATATACTTTTCTTGATGAGATTATCATATTAGAGTTATTTTTCAACCTCCTAGTGTAAAAATTTTATATCAGGTTGCTTATTTAGTTCGTATTTATTATGTACCGTTAAATATCTCTCCCAACGTAGAAATATTGTTTAAAGGTTCGTACCGTTTACAGTCGAATTTCCCAGTGCCCGGTAATTGCATCGTTCATTATTTATTATTATTTGTATGTAAACACGTGTATACATATATCAGTGTAACAATATTTATGTATTTTAATTTTTAATAAATTTTTCTAAATTCTATACTTTACGTAATTGCTTAGCTTTATATGCATTTTCATACGGTACTCCGTTCCAAGGAACAAAAACGCCAGGTTTTCCGTAGGTAGCTTTATAACGCTCGCGTTTGTAACACGCAAGAAGATGGTAGGTGGGAGTCGCGGGATTTTATCATTAAGGACGATTTTACTCATCGCCTGTAATAATGCCCTTTTTATTTTCTTTATTCACCGCATTCTCGATAAATTTATCGCGAACAAGTTACTCCGAGTTAACTCGGACGAGAACAAAGTACAGTATAATTGCCTAACACATCGCAAACGCGTTCAGTGGATAGAAACTTGTTACGTACACGAAACATTGCGAAATCTTATCGGTACCGTAACAAGACACGATCGTCTTGATTATATTGGCAAAGTTTGAAACGAATCTGAAAATATATATATACAAGTTATAAAATATTCATCGGAAGCATACACTTGGCAAGATCGTCAAATTATTTCAACGAACAATTATTTATTATTTATTATCACTGACTATCGATCGTTGGCAGACGCGTGTCACAGACAGGGCGCATTTGTCTTTCGTGGAAAATCTGTAGACAACGCAAGACAAAATCCCCGATTCCACACTCCGCGGATGAAAACCTAATCCTGCACTGACGGACAATTGTCCGTAGACGTATATCCGCGGTTAATGGAAAGACATCCAAGGATGGAAAATAAAAGACAACGTCTGGGGATATATGTTGGAAGAACGTGCGATCGGACAACACACGCAGTTCGATTTAATCTTTAATAGTTTTTACGCTGACAAGTTTGCTTTTTTCGGCAACGATCTGATAAAATTTCAAAATCACTTTTCACCATCCTTACAAAATTTCTAAATCCTCTTCCAGATTTATCTTAAGATTGTCTTCTAGATTTATTTCTCATAGCATCATGGCACACTTCCACGAGTACGTACTAGACTAAACGACATTGTTTTCAGATAACCTGCGTACGTTGTCCATAGACTGTCGGCGTACAACGCTATACGTAGACTGTCTACCGACAATGTCCGTCGGCGTAGACGAGACTCGAGGCTTTAGGTTGCGGTTATACTTTGATGCGTATTATCTTGGAAATTACAGCCGAACGATGGTAACGCGTATAGGTAAAAGTTGTTCAAAGTGTTAGTGACTATAATTATTGCTGAACAAATAATTATTGCCGACGAATAGCGTACTAAAATATAAGAATAACAAGTTCGTACAACCGATATCGTATATCATATCGTATTATATCATACCTTAGTACGCAGCCATAGAATAACTGTTAAGCATTTAATCTTGTTATGGGTTTCCGTTGCAAATAAATAAAGTAAAAATAACTTGTACGGTCTCGTACATTTTACGCGACGACGTGCGTACGCATCTTCGTCTTCTAGAAACTCAAGGTAAAAAGCAAAATAAGAAGGAAAGGACGAATTAAATGATCAAACGGAAAACGATAAATATTTCTCAGAACGTTGTTCTATTATTGCCATGCCGTTTTTGATACAAATATTATTATTAAACGCTACGAAACGAATGACATTGTCGTTAGCATAGCGGAAAGGAAGCGAAACTATTCGATCTTTTACCTACTTTATACGCTTCTTTCTTTATTCGCTTTCGATAAACTCATCTTCGATGAACATTCGCGTTATTTCGCTTATGCGCCATTCTAAGAAGGATAAGGATCAGCCGATTTCTCCGCTAATGTTCGATCTAAATGCATATTTGTCCCACGAGACTCGAAACAAAATTCCATTGTATTCGTAATTACCGCTACTACCGAATATATCCTTTTTTCTGTATTTCTACGATAACTACGGTTTGATTAAACATGCTGTACGACGACGAACGAACAAAACGAAACGATTTTCGTCGTTTAATTTGCATGTTTGCGAAAACGAAGAAAAAAGGAAGAAAGGGGGTAGAAATCGAACGATAGAAGGAAAACAAAGATTTAGCTAGTAGATTCGAAGTTTTGGAGATCTCTAACGAAACATTGTTTACGCGTAACGTCTATTATTGGAGAAAAAGTTAAACGTTTTAAATTTATACGCGGTATTTTTATTCGATCAACTACGTAAAACTGTTTGAGGATCATTTTCCCCGTCGCTTAAACGCTTTACATTTTTTTAATAATTATCTAAAAATCTTGTTGCTCTACAAGCAATTTTTATTGCGATATCGTACGAATCATACTTGCACAGCTGTACTTTTTATCGGGTAAAATTGCTCAGGACGTTCTTCTTTGTCTTTATAGCAGCTGCGCTCTAGAAAAGTTTGTCGCGCATTAACTCGGTGGTTTCCTCTTCCTTCTTCCTTCTTTCTTTCCTTCTTTCCTATCGTCGTTTAATCGAAAGAAAGATCATAAATAATTTCTATAGAAGTCATTTTTAACGCTAGATTTGTCCCAATCCAGTTAACTACCGTTACTTGAATATTTTCAAAAATTTCTATTCCTATGGGACACGATCGCTTCGCAAAAACGCAGAATGCGAGATTTCTCGAGTTTCCATTAATTATTACACGAGTTTTAATTACACTAAGTGAATCGTGACACTGAGGTTCCAAGTATCTTTCGCTCGATATTCGCCAGGACGACTTTTACAGCGACGGGTAAAGGCGATATTCTGCGAGTATTAGACGTTTCAAATATTTACTTTTCTGGCCGCCGGTGGAGCGTACCACGATTACGGTATTAATCTTCCGTTTATCGCGTGGCACGTCAAAGCGTTCAACGAATTCTCGGTAATTTTTTTGTTTCGCCTGGCTGCGCCTCAATCGCTTGGAAATTAGCGAGTTGAATTACGCGTTCACGAGGCGAACCTCTCGACGTTACGTAAAACTCGCGTTAGTCCGATGGAGCTTACTCGTCCCAAAGAAACTCGTTGCGGAAAACTTTCGAGTTCGTTAGCAACCGACTAGCCGGCATCCCGGTTACATTCTAGGAGTTTGCATAGTTTATGTCTTAACATCCCGTTAACGACCATAATATTGATACATTTTTTCTTATTTCTCGATGAAATAGTTTAAAACGCGAGAAACTTTCGACCTCACTGTTGATGCTCGTAGTTCTGAGAATCTATGTTTGACGTCGAAGTAAAAATTTGCACGATTCTACGCCGACTATAGATACTTCTTCAATTTTCTTAGAGAATCAACCTCGCGAACAAAGAGAGATACACGTACTACCAGTTGACAGTGTACGTGTTCTACTTGAAACATTCTACATCTATTTCCAAATGTTCTTCCTTTCATAAGAAATAACAAACTTGCTACTTGATCAAATAATATATTCAAAAGATAATAATTATTCAGTCTGCCCTCGTAGATTATATAGAAATAGTCGATCGATTCGAAATACGCGGTAGATTTGTGGAATCGTGATGTAGACTATCTAATAGATATAACTATAGCGAAGGATTCAATAATATTTAAATAGTAACTTAAAACAATAAGTAAATTGTACGACAAACACAAACCGAAGGAACATTTTTTCTTATATAATCGACGAGATCTTTATTACGATATTGAACGTATAAATTCTTTATATGTAGAGATCTAGTCTAATAAGGTCCCGAACAGAAAGATCAATAATTTCACTTTACTTCGCTTTTCTTCAAATATTTTATATTTGCGTACGAACGGAGATATAAATAGAAAGTGTTCTGGAGATCGGCGTCGCACTTGATCCGTTAATTATCTCTCGAACCGGATGAAAAATTTAAATTAATTTTCGGCTCGACGGAACCTTTCTGCCGTTTTTACCGCAACCGAATCGATTTTGCAAAACGTAAGTCGTTTCAAAGCGATCTTGAATCAACGAGCTGCGAGAGTCGAGACGCGTTGGATAACAAGCAGTGTTTTCTTCGATGTTTCGGGTACATGTATGTATTATGGCGGAGTAAGTACCGGTATTGCCAGACCAAGGAGACTTTGTTCCTACTGCAAGGTATAACGGGCAACCGGTTGGTCATAGGTTCTCCCAGGGTTTACGTTCCTGCCAGAGAGGTATCGTCGTGCTTTGAATTTTAATTGCCAAGCGTAGGGCTGCCTGTGGGCCCGGACGTTCAGCGAACAGAGACCGTTAACTACGATCTTGCTTAATTCAGGAACGTTCAGCGATTCTATTCCGTAGAAGTTGGTTCCTTGGTTGTCGTTTGCTTATCGTTTGCTAATCGTTCGCCGTTCCAAGTTGTTTCGTTTCGAGACTTTCCAATGGATTTCGTTCGTTCCAACGATGCTTTCTTCCGATCATGACTATCAAAAGTCGATAGAAGCAATTTTTGTTATTCTTTCTCTTCGGAACCCTTTCAAGTACTGGTTTTTCTAGTTCGTGTTTTTAATATTTATATATATTTATCTATATTTATTCGTAGGACATCCGTTATATATCCAGCATATTCATTGTCTTTTAGTTATGACACTTTTAAGTTATTTCAGTTGGTTTTGCGTGATTTTTGGCAGCGATCAATACGGAAGAAGATAAATAACCTCTGAACGAGTATTTGACGGTCGTTGTATTTATGGTAGTTATTTGTAACTTGTTTTAAAGTTTTATCCAATTTACATTTATTGTTACATGTGGCGTAAATGATGAAACTGAAATAATCTACACGAAACGCTTGACCGTTATCGCAATACATCGGAGGATTTAGAGATTAAACAAGAATTTAGTTGATTTACCGTTATTTATCGTTCTTATATCGTTTCAATTATTTTATTTCTCTAATAAAGTTCAAAGAGCGAGCGTTTTTTTATGTTTTTAATTGTTTCTCGTGTAACCTGCTTTAACCTGAATCAACCTTGAAGAAGTTTTACCATTAAAACGACATTTAAGCTGGTGGAAAATTTATAGTTGCGGTTAATGGAAATATATCGAGCGAAACGATTAAAAATCAGTCTAATGGGAGAATCGATGCAAGGAACGTACGTTAAAAAGCGATATTTATAACCGTAATCTAGAAAAAGTGATGTATCACTTTGTAAACGTCATAGTTGTTTTTCTCTAATATTTTGGTTACGAATCAAGCGGGAAGAAAATAAGTTAAAAAGCTTTCGTAAAATAATCGAAGCTATATTTAAAAGTTGTGCATACGTTTATGATTGAAAGGAATTTGATATTTAAGATACTTTGCTTGAAATTCAACTTGAAATTCGATAAATCCTTTTCCTTGGCAACGATTTCGCGCAAACGAACGCTTCGGTAGGGAATTTAAATAAATTTTCAATTAAAATTCCCAAATACGATTCATTTGTTTTTCTATTTTTATTCGGTCGAATCACTACCGTGTATATAATCGAATTGTCGCAAAGAATCACATTTCCTTTTACAATTGTGCGTAACGTTTGTGCACCGGTCGTAGTATGCGGTTTTTTCTTCAATGTTTGGTTAATTCCATTGTAATCGATTCAGAACTAGATTTGTACCGTAGATTCTATCGTCGGTTTACGACGCATCAGATTGCCCCAAATCAATCCCTATTTGCAAACATCGTCTTCGTTCTAGCTCACCCCGAAGGCCATTCGATTCATTGGTTTTCGGGCCACGGATTAATCATGGCTCTCTGTAAGCAGTGATGCATCTGTTAATCCGAGACCCTCTCACTCGATTCAATCATTTCTCTAGCTCGATCTATCGTGCCGTTATATAATGACACTCCTCCGCCTCTGCTGGATTAAACGCACAAACTGTTAAACCGGATAACCGTTTAAAATAGTTTCCGGTCAACTTGAACGCATATTTCCCGATTTCGATTATAGCATCCGTATTTGATGGAAATGGCGTACTAACGAAATAATCGACTTTCATTTTAATCGCGTTTTCAATTTTCATTTAACGATTGTTGTACTTCTGAGTTATTTTTACTCATTTTCTCTCATTTTCAAATGTTTGAAAATAACGGGTATATAGATAGGAGAATATCAGATTCAATCTCATTGAATTTTTAGTCATGTATCGGTCGAAATAAAAATTTGGAAGCCTGTAATCGTTAATAATCTATTTTCTAAGAGAAGCATAGCTACAGACTCTGTTGTCGAAAGACTGTACGAAGGCGAATTAGACGATAACGATAACAAACAAAGCAACTCTTAGCGTATAAGAGTATATGTCACACGATGTTCGATCGCGTACGATGAAGCAAACACGTTTGATACATTTTCTTTCCCCACGTGATAAACATTTTCGGCAGAAAATGGTATGGAAATGCTTTTTCGATTTGACAAAAAAGTAATCGAATTGTAGAGTTTTCATTGTCGACGGATGATATTTTCGCTGTCATTAAATAGTACAAAGAATTGGGAAAAATATGAATATTTTCGTTGATTTTCGACGTTGAGTTTTCTGTCACCTGTTGGCTGAAGCGAAGTGAATTTAATATGAAATAGTCGAAGAAGAAAATAAGCGACAGGTATAGACATAAATCTTTACTTAATATTAGTTTAGACTTGGATTTTATGTTGATTTGACGCAACTAACGTTGGTCTACGTATAATCGATGTTGTTGATCTATTTTTAGTGTTCAAAACACATATTTAATAGTAATGTCAAACGCAAAGACGGTTTCGGTATGCAACTGATCGACGACGTATGGAATTTTGAAATTGTTCTTCCGCGAAAAACGGGAAAGGAGACTTATCTTGCGTTTCTTACCTAGGTGGTCGTTAAATCTATAGGTATACGTACTAGGTTTCGATAAGGTATTTATTAATATAAATTTCTATAATTCAAAAGGAAAGCAAAAATAAATTGTTCGAAGAAACAGTTCGATAAATATATTTATACGCTATGCAAATGTTATTGGAGCGGAATCTCTGACGACATTTACCATGTTAAATGTTTCGAAATTGAAAATGTCGGATTACGATTGAATGTGTGCCGATATTTTCCAATTTTCACACGGACGTGACTTTAAACGGACATAGTTTTTAAATTTTAGATAAAAATGGAGAATGAAATCGTGCTTGCTTGCGAGCGTACACTTACACGGAAACAAGATATCCGCGGCACAGTATCGTTGCCTTAATTTATATTTCTGGCGCGTTAAAGTTTATTTGCACACACCAACTGTGCGATACTAAATATACCACTGTTGATTAATAATAATTGAGAGAGAAAGAAGAGCTCGACCGATAGTTGTCGTAATAGCAGCTTGCACATATACGTACGGTAATGTACAAAGTACATAAGAATGTTAAATTTTCTAAATAATATATGTAACATCGTCGTCTTCTTCTGTTTCTTGATTTACAGAATTGAAATTTATTTGAGACAATTATGACGTTTGAATTTTCTAAATCCGACGTAACTTATTCGAATCCGAATAACTTATTCGAACGCAGAAACGAATAATACCGATATCGATTTCCGAATCGTTCTTCGATATATTTCGAATAATTTGAAGACTATTTGGAGAAGGACGATTACACAGGCTGCTACGAGGTTACATCGTACACCGTGTTCCGTCGATAAATGACTGCTTATGAGCGAACCATTCGGGAACCTAGTGTTAGAGAAAAAGAGTAGTTTGGTCTGTATGCATCGAAGCTCTTTCGTTAGATGAAATAAAAATTTTTTCCATTTCAAAGGCATGAATTGCGCTCGAACCACTGTGTGAATGCATTTTCACGTGATTGGGGAGAAAAATGTAGGTAGAATCCAATCTGAAACGTATTCTGCTGCATCGAAGAGTGAAAAGTTAAAAAATCACGCAGCATTGACACCGAGAACATTTAAAAGCAATTATCTCTCGAATAGAAAAATTACGATAAAATAATTTGTAAAAAATGACACCTCGTTATACGAATATGTATATCGTCGTTCTCCAAATAGCGAGTCACCTAAGAGTTGAAATATTGTAATTTCAGTTGAAATATTTTCGATACCGTTAATCCTATCGGGAAATGTTCCAGTCGAATAAAAGTTGAATGGATCGAGGGCGGGAAGGAGAGGCTGCAGTCATATTTTCATGTTGTTAGTTTTTCTGTAAGCGAGCACGTAAAGATCGCTCTTTGTCTCTTTTTAATGGAATAATATATTTTTTAATACGTTGACCGATGCAACTCGAGATCCTCTACTATAAAACGAAGAAGAGAACGTTAAATCCGCGCTATTATTTGTTTCATTCCGAAGATGATGTACAGCGATTGTTTATGAAAATCGATAAATCTTAATATCATGGAAATGGGAATAGCGTGTAGGCGATTAACTTACGTCGAAAACTTTATGTTCAAGTTACGTACGATGCTCTAACGAATAGCTATCTCGAATGCGATGTAAACTAGTTAAAATGTTAACATTTCCAATACTTTAGTTTTTGATTTGCGATATCGATTAGAGACGATCGCTATCGATGTTTAACTGAAATTGCTAACATTTTCACCGCGTATTGCACCTATATATATATGGACGAAATGATACTAGAGAGGCGTTGTTATCTGTAGATCGTGATGCTGCCAGATTTCCGGCATAGTTGCAACCGTTATCCGTCATCTTAATGCATAACCGGAAGACCGAGGGACGCACCGGCGCGGCTTATAAACGGCGCGATTATTCCAACCTAGCTCCTCCTCCCCTTTACAATGTCTCATCCCTTAACCACGATAACCTATTTCTCTCGTCCAGAAGAATGTAACGCCGTTTGCAGATTAGACCGCCGACCTTTCTAAATACATCCATTTGAATTTCATGGAACGCGACTCGATCGGACGAATACCCTTCGATATCTTTCCCTCTTACTATAATCTAACAAATGAAATCGACGTGCAAATGTAAAATATGACGTACTCTTCTACCGTGAAAATAGAATTTACTTTGCTGCTAGTTATTAACTAGAAAAGGTAACGTAGATGAAACGAGTTTATTCGTGCGCTCGAATACTACGATAGAAGCTGAAGTCGCTATCTAGTTGCGATCTATACTGACAATTAAGCAAGTATCAACCACTGTGCAAACGTATCGAGACAGCGTCCTAAATATTCAGGATAACGCAAAGATCGTAGGCGATAAAATGCGATAGATAACGCGGAAGAGAAGGAAAATGTCGCAGCTGTAGCGAAAACTTGTTGGTCGCATTCTGTGTCAGATTTTCGCTTTCTTTCGATTACCGAGAGACGCTATTTACACGGAACGCCCGAAAACGTCTAAACTATTTCGAAACTGTACGGAATGCGATAAAATTGCTTTGCCGTTTTTAATAATATATCGAAAAATTTATTCGAAGAGACGTGCAACGACTTCTATATAGATCGCAAACTATAGTACTTTACGAAGGAAGATACTATATCGTTTGAAAGAATAGAAGCTGTTTTCAAAAAGCGAATTTGTGCAAGACTCGTTTCGTACCATGAATTTAACGTGTCCGCTTTAAACGTGGAAACGCGATGATGGAGCTTTCGTACAATATGTGAAACTAGTTGAAACAGCTGGAGATCGTATTAGTCGGCTTTATAGCATCTGGTGTAAAAGGCAAGTTAGTTACAGCGAATGTCCGATTGTACAAAAGAGACTCGCGTGAATATTTTAGGTAATTTTCGTTTTACAGTGGAATTTTATAATAACTTTGTTATATCTGTATTAAATGGAATATGAAATTGTTTGAAATCACTGAGAACCGTGTGCCAGATCAAAAACATTTGAGAGAAAATCGGACGATAATAGCGTTTAAGAGAAATATACAGCTCTGGGCAACGGTGTCGCAGCGTTTCAAATTTCAAACATACGTATATAAAAAAAAAAAAAAAAAAACACCGGATTTTCCATGTGCAAATTTAAATCGTGGTTGGGCTCTTACTTTGCGCGACCAAGCAAAGAAAAACGTAATAAAAAAAGAGGTATTCAACGGGTCAAACATTTCTTGGAACGGAGTTTTCCTTAAATTAACTGAACCTCTTTTACAGCATGCCCGGCGTGTCTGACGCTTTATAGCGTTACCAAAGGAAGCCAAGCATTCGTAATTTTCCATCTGGACTCTCCTTTTGCCGAACGAGATTCATCGCGAGGAAACTTTTTCTTGTCCCCCCTTTAAAATAAAGCCAATTAACGTTTTACACTGAAAGTCGATGTCATTTTTAAAAAGAAATGTTCCGACTCTTTATGAAACGTAATTGTTTCTGGAAGTAACTCGACGGGTGTCCACCGGAGAAAGGAATCGGCCAAGAGCCAAGACAAGAAATCGAGAAGACTTCGCGGTAACGGGGATCTTCGCCATTTCCTTGATATTTCATCTCGCTTGAATCGAAGTCCGTTACTTAAAACCGGCTACTGATATTTTCAAACGTAGTCGGGACTCGTCTGGCCAGCGGATGGTCGAGATAGGTATTACTAAAAGTACTCGGAAGCAAAAAGCAATCTAGAGCATAGACATCCAGAAAGGTTGTTTAACCCGTTGACCTCGTTAAACGGCCACGAAAAAGTTAAGTGAATTTCTCTCTGTTTCTTCGTCGCTTTTTCCACCTTCCCCCCTCCCTTCTTTCCATTTCTTTCTCCTCTCTTGTCCTTCTATCTCCGACTATCTTTCAAGCTTCAAGGGTCTGCCTCTTGCTCGCCAAAGCGAAGCAGTTAGTTAATTAATTAACAAAATTACGTGGACGGATAAAAACGAATACTCGTCGTTGTCGTCGTCGCCGTCGGTTGGAAAGTTGCAAGTAGACAGGCAGACGTCGATCTCGCTCGGTCTATATCGTATGGAATTTCGAGGGCCGATCGAATCGATTCGAGTGGCTCGAACGAAAATGTTCGTCGGCAGTAACGGCTGCTAATTGTAAGATGGGATACGAAAGGGCAAGAATACCGTCTCGATGGAATCCGATAAGATTCGAGTGTTTGCCGTTTCGGGAACACAACTAGTCGATCTTAGTTAACCCGAGCCTGGCTGAGACTGCCAATCCGGATTAACGGCCATCTATAAATTACGGATCTTCGAATATCTTTGGCAATGATAGGTTGGCGCCGCCATTAACGCGAACGGGCCGACGGTTCAACTCGACGGAGTTGCGGTTCCCGCTTGATTTCCATGGCCGCTTGAAACTTGGATTGCTCTTTGCTAGATTACGGAAGTTTAGCTGCATTGTTGCACCGTTCCTTCTTATTTTAGCTCGCGCTACAAATTTTCCCTCCAACAATACGGTATGTATAAGTTAGACACTGGCAGAAATTTAATTTTCCTAAGTAGTCGATCGAAATTCATCGAACGGCTAAAGTTTCTTTTATTATCTAAAAGAACCATGGGTCGATGACCATTACCAAAATGAAGAAAGAAATGTAAAAAAAATTAGACTTTTTTTTATCGTTAAATTAATGGTTATCAAGCTAGTTAGGTACGTTTTGACCAAGAACGTAGTGACAGTTTTTAGCCTCGTTGACAATTTTTCAAGCGGCATTTGGTTGATAAAAGACATTATCAGCGCCGAAACTATGCTGCCATTTAAGGTAACTTAAAGCAATGTAGATATCCGTTATCTCGAAGGACATACGCGGAGACAAAACGGCCAGCTAGAAATTTCACGGTAATTTTTTCCATACTTATTCGTGAGTCGTTCGCCCAAGCTTGCCGTAAGATGCGCGTGCATGCAACGAGAAACAAAGCAGCATTATGAACAAATTCTAGTAAATTTTAGTATCGATTTGCTATCAAATTCAAAAGATGGAAAAGTTGTAACGTTACGTTATAGAAAATTAAGTAAATTTCCCTTCTGTTGATAATCGACATTGTTCTGAATGTGCTAGCTTAAAAAAAACAAATTTCATCATCGACGACACTTTAATAATTAACATTACGATACGTTAGAGAGTAAGTTTGATAAATTTCTTAAAACAATCTTCAAAACGATTGTCTTGTTTAGTACAAATTCGTTATAAAGTAATATGAGAATACGTAGAATCAATTGTATTTAGAGACTCACTTTGTATTCTGCTAAATCTTGAACCACGCAAGATAAAATTGCTTCCCTTCCAACCGGTGCAGTTACATTGGTAATTGGTTCCTTGAAATTCGGATCTAAAAAATAAGAAAAGTCGAAGGATTAACGTTTCGCTAAAGCAACGATTAGAATAAAATATAGATCAAACATAGATAAAAATTATTGATATATCGATACTTGTCATTAGCCACCCAACATTCTCATTCCGGTAAGCTACGTGTTTGTCGCACTAATTATATTTTCCACTAAAAACTAAATAGGTATTTAGCTGGAAAATTTTTATACAAATCGGGTTATTTAACAATTAACCTGCTACCACAATCGTCCGGAGAATAAGGCCCTAACATCTTTTATCCAAGGAAATGTAGTATGAAAACAACTGCAAAATCTTACTTACGTGTACCTGAATTTTAAGAACAAAGCCGCTCGTCTTATGAAATATTTTAGTGTTTGCTTAATTTGCATATTAGTCGAATATATCGTCGAATATGGTCTCTTGCAATCGTTACTCGATATTTAAGGGGTTTCGTGTAAATTCATGTTATACTTTTAATCTAAAATATTTATCGAGTAAATATAAGATCATCCTACGTACAGAATTTCTTCCATAAAGAAAATAAACACGACGAAGATAAAATTGGATCGCGAGGCTTCCAGTTTTGGTGCAGAAATTCTGTTCGATTTACGCAGAATCTTCATCCGGTTATGACTGGTTACTTGACACCCACAAGGTTTTCTTTAGCAAAATAAGAAAACGAATCTTTCCACTCAACGTCTTAATTCGTTCGACACGATATAGCTGTAATATTCGATGTACTACAAAATAATTTCTTCGTGGCCATTCGAATCGCCTCGAATCGTGTGAAAAGAGAAATCAAAATTACGATCTGCTATTCTCATTTATGTGAAGTGAAATTACTGAAAAAAATAGAATTATATACGCGATCCGATAAAGGTACGTCATGGATGTAATGGAGAAAATATATGGATCAGAAATAACCCGGTCATCGCTGCTCGGTTAGTTTGCCATTCGATACCTACCTAAACATGCGAAGCTTTTCAGTTAAGTACTGCTTGAAAATCGATCGTTGTCGTCGATCTATATGAGCATGCAACAGACGTGAAATATAATGGAAAAAATCAGTGAGCAACCTTCGGTCAAAATAGAATGGTCAAAGATGCAATAAGCTTTCATAAAGGTAATGCGACTACCCGTTCTAAACTTACTGCTGGATTGTTTCCAGAGAATATGAAATAGGACAGTCTGTCATGTTCTTCCGTCAATTAATCTTAAAGCCTTCATTAGAATTTCATGGAAACACAAATATCAGGCCGTGCGTCTACAACCTAGTTGTACAATTTGCAAATTACGTTCCACGGTATGATATTAACGATTTTTGTGGCATCAATCATATTACGGTTAGATTTAGTTTAAACCTAAGACTATATATGTTTTAATTATAAACTCGTCAATAATACATTTCGCTACATCGCGTTCCAGCTTGAGTATATCCAGCTTAAATATCGTTTAAATTTTTTTTTTTTATTCGATATTCTAACTTTAGTTACGAGGAACATTCGGGTCAATTAATTAAATACAACTACCATAAAATTGACGTATTGACCTACCTAGATCAAAATCGACCGATATTCCTGATTACGTCCGATCGAGGATCTAACTAAACCAACCACGCGTTTATCGATAAATATCGCATTGACGGTACATATTTTAGTTGAGAAATTGATCAAGCTTGAAATTTCAACGGTAGGTATATTGTAGCGACGATCTTAGGACGCCCTTAGATATCATAATATTTCTACTTGGAAATCCCTTGTTCTTTTACGCGTTTTCTTCTTTTTGCTAAGGATACAGTATCACATTGACACAAATCGACATCAATTTCTTTTTCTCAACTCTTTTTCGTTAGTTCAATGATCGTGAAAATTTTTAGTTGACACACAGTAACGACTAATGGCGTTGAAATTTTTCTTTAAATCGAATTTTCTCTAAATCAATTGAAACGCCTGTACGAAACGAACACTATGAAGTTAATACAAAGTTAATAAGGATTCGGAACAATGCTAACAAAATGGGCTGTAAACCCGAGCACGCCGTACGCGATTCATTCGTATCGTGCATTAGGAGGAAATATCGTCGATCAAAGGTCATTCGCTCCCTAGGCGGATACACGGCCAGTTACACGGAGATTATTTGCGAAGGGCATAAAACAGCGAAGGGCGTCGTTAAGAGCATCGAAAGGAGAGCAACCACAACCATAGAACGCATAACGTAGATGGCATAGTAATGGGAACATAGGGGAACCATAATTCCATTGTACGTGCCTATCCATCCACGATGCTTGCGGGGGGTAACTCTCGCGGGAAATTCGAGCGTATTAAAAGTCTCGATCTAGGCCGGTTTGATAGATCGGCTGTCTCGAAATGGTTACCGATGCCAGCGTCGTTTTAGATCGCATCCCCTAAAGAATACGTTCATGTAGTTGGAAATCCGCTCTTTTTCTTGCTTTTCACTTATTTTTATCAATCAGGTTATTTCCTTTATAGAGACTACTTGGAATTCTGCTTTTTCCACTAGATAGAGCATGGAACACGAGTAAACATCGAGTAATCACGTAGAATAAAGTAGACTTTATAAGTTTGCCGGTGATTCAGAAAAGTATTTGTCAAGAACGATGTCTCGAGTAATTTCGTACGTTTTCGTCCACGAGTCGATCGATACAACGAAACATACGTTCGATAAAATAGGACGGTAATAAAATATTGCAAACGTAAGACGATTTTTCCCTATTTTCCTTACAATACGGACAATTGATAAGTATCAATATCATTTCGTACGTAAAATACACGTAAATAAAATATGTGTATCCTAGGTGCGCTAAGAAGAAGCCTCCAATGACGTATGGACAGTAATGTAAAAAATATTAGTGATATTACGCTATTTACGATTTAACGCTATACAGATACTTTCTCGTAACGTGGCAAAGTCATACTCTTAAAACGATGAGAAATACAGGAAAATTCTATTTAATAAAATTCGATGGCTTTGAGTGACGCATCGTGTGGTATGAAAGTAGGGGGAGCGTTATAAACATTTCGCTTGTATCATTTTACGTTCCAAACGTTCTTTTTCATCTGTGTAAAAAGGTACTTAGGATCGTTAGTTAATATTTAACACGCACGTATTTAACAAAAAAATGTCAATGTCGATTAAATTTTGTTTCGTAAAAAATTTCTTATTCGGAAAATCGAATATTATTGTATCGATAAATTCAACAAAGAGATCTCGGTGGTTTTCTATAAAATAGCGAATATGGCCACATCGATTCGAATGAACTACCGCTACGTGTCACGTGTGTCAAGTAATTTAACATATTTTCGGTGCCAGTGATGTACAGACTTTGTTAACTGACAAGTGAATAAGTGTTCTCGTTAAAGTGCAGAAAATGTAATAAACTAGCTTCGTATATCTCACGGGAGAAACGTTTTTGCCTATATCAGAGCGAAACAATGAAAGCTTTTAACGTGTCAAAATATGCAAAATTATTGTTAAAGATACGATATCTCATTCAAAACACACGATATTTTGTACAATAAATTTCAATTTTACACGTCACTTTATTTAAAACCAAAGAATTTCCAAAAATTAATTTTCGATTATGTTTGGCTATGCAATTTGCGATATGAAAGATATAAAGCAAAAATATCTAACATAAATGACTTTTACTAAATATTTTAACAAATTTTATTTTGAAAATTACAAGGTTCGTTCGTTCGTTTCTGGAACAAGAATATTTGATTTAATATCGCGCAATGAAGTTTACATTCTCGATATCAATATAAATCGTTGTCATAAAACTTGTGATATATATTTAATTGTAATTTAATAAAACATATATATCGAATATGTTTATAATAATAGTAGCGCTTCAAGTCAATTTTCTAAATCAAAACGATGCAAAATCCAGTTGTCATTTTTTATAGAATTTTCATTCTCACTGAACGAAATATTAATGAAACGCTTGTACGTTTATTGGGCGTGGGAAAAAGTAGCGGAACACGGCAACGATAGTAACTGATAATAAAAGTGCTATTTAAATCGCCGTCAATGCTATGAATCGTTTACGTTACTTTCGAACCGTGCATTTCGTTTTCTAATTTGTATTACATTTAAAGCGTTAATCGAATAAAAGTGGTGCAGCGTGTTCGTTGCAAATGACGTTTCTTCCCCTTCGTCGTTCTCTTCTGCAAAGTCATCAACGGTTGCTTGTTCGTACGAAAAGATTTACGTAATTTGCACACACGTTGATGTTCCCTTTGCAATTACGGAAGATGTCGTTTTCCATCCGTGTTTACGTCCCTATACATATTTCTATACGTACACGTATACAAAGGAGTCGATGAATTTTTAAAAATCTAAGATTCACGGTACGTACACGGCAATCACATCTTAACATACACAAGCTGAAATAGAAAGCATCAGATTTCACGGAAACAAGGTGTTATTAACCCCTTCAGACTCTTTCGGAACTTTCCGCAAACAGTTCACGTAACGTTAATTGCGTAAGAAACATTTCCATTGCCGGTTGTGTTTAGTCAATGGCTTTTCGCTTAATTGGAAAACGTACTTCCGAGTGAAGCAATTAATGCCCGTAAATGGGAAAAGTAATCGACCGAGCGAAGGTCGACGTTAAATATTCGTCACTTATTCAATCCCATTGGCTTTCGCATTCTTGCTCGTTCTTTCTCGTTCTTGCCCGTTTTTTGCCCGTTCTTGCCCGTTCTTCCCCTTCTTTCCCTTCTTTCCCTTCTTTCCCTTTTTTCCCTTCTTTTCCTTCGGTGCAATGAACTTTGCCATGTAAATTGAGAGAAACAGATATGAAATAGAAATAAACTTCCCCTTTTGCCAAAAGTATATGTAAAGATTTATGGTTCGAAGGTGATTTATCTCGAAATGTACTCTAGGTCCATGGATTAATTTTTGGTAAATTATTTTTAAGTGGTCCAATCGGAGGTCGTACCGATCGATTCCATGAATTGAAAGGCAGAGAAAAAAGCGGCGATGAATGTTTCATTTAATACCTAGCGCGAAAAAGAACGTGTGGTGAATTATTAATAAAACTAATCGTATAAATTACTTCGCATCTAAAAATAAAAATCGAACGTTAACGGACTGATAATTTGATAAAACGTTTTCTATTCGATTTTTCACGATTAACAGTACAAATAACAGAAGCTAACGGAGTAAAGTTAACGGAAAGAATTTCAGTTTTTTCTTAGTTAAATTAATTTATACGAAATTAACTTATATTCGTATTATCGATAATTATTTCATAATCGCTCGATAAAATATCTAAATATTGCTACAACGATATTTAATTAATTTCTTGGTAAAATAAAATCTATATTTGATTTGAAATTTGATAAATTTTGTTGATAGGAATTATACGTTAGAAAACTAATTACAATTGTTCTAATAAGGTTAAAAAATAACGTGAAACTAAACGACAGGCTAAATTCTTGCGAAACGTTTAATAGACGTTCGTATGAATCGGTAAATATGTTGGATCTCGCGTTAACGAGCGAAATAAACCAAGAGAAGATAAGGAGAAAGCTCGGAAATTTTAGGGAAGGGAATGCAAGAAAATCAGATTTGCGTGCTTCCGCGAGATTATTTTCGTGGGAATGGGTAGAAATCAGCGGAGTGCCGACGTCGACGTCGACGTCGCGCTTCCTTCCCCTTTATAATGCCGCAAAATAATAAGAATTTCGTCTGCTTAGTCCCGTGGGTGCTTACATTCCTATTTATGACGACAGTATCTCGGCCTCTTTATGCCAGCTGCTAGCAAATATGCACGGCTCGATCCCCGAGTTGCCGAGTATTTTCTTCTTCGGACTTCCTCGCCCAGCCCTGCGGCAGAGCAACGATAATGGAGACAAAGTTACGCATTCTCCGGTCGACTCGCCCATTCTCATCTTTTTCATTTTCCGCTTAGCAATGATAGAGGCGCAAACTGCGTAATCACTCGGGCCGATTTCCTCGGCAAATCACCCTAAAATACCGAGTCTTTTAAACTTTCAATGGTCTTTAAGATATTTCGAAAGGTATCTATATACTTTTTGCACGCGTTCGTACACACACAGCTACGATATATAGCGCGCTCGCTTCGCAAATAATATTTCTTTCAAAAAGGAAAAGAGTCGTCGAGCTTTCGTTCTTCCATTCTGAATTTATTTGCGACATTATCGCGTATTCGATAGATATATAAATGTCATTAGTAGTAGGAGTATACTTTTAATAGATCGTAAATCGATATAATGTCGTTTCACGCATACTCTAATTTCCATCGCGTATATAAATTTCGTTCGAGACTCGTAAGGTTGAATAACGTATACGTATAGTTGAAGAACTGAAATATTGCGGTAAATATTGGATATTCCAAAGGCGAAGAAGCTTTACATCAGAGATAAAAAAAAAAAAACTACATTTGCGTTAATATCAACACTTTGGTCATTTATCATTTTTAATATTATGTTTTTTCAATCACAATCGTGTTTTGTTCGCACGGTACTTATACAGTTAACCATTTCAAGTCGTTCGATTTTATTCAATCTGTACTTCGATAAATTCTCTGTTACGTCTCGTTGTCACGTGGCTTGAACAGCGTTTAAAGCTTCGTTTGGTTGGCCGTATCGCAACAACAGCGTCCCTTTCATCCTCGCATTTATCTTCCATGCTCGTAAGTTCGCCGGGGAGCTGCGCGCCGCGCCGCGCCGCGCCGCGTCGTCTCTCTTCACATTTCCATTACGACAAGGACCTTAGTAGCTGCGAGGACATGGCATATAGCATAATAACGAGCCATGAACAGCACAACACGCGGCCGCTTTATTTCACCGTTCCTGCAGCCTGAAATATCTCGACCCTCTGAAATCACTTCACGCTCGCTTCCAGTAACTCGCGTCCCTCCGGCTTCTCTCTTCACCGGCGGTTCTCCAGCCGCCTCTTTCCTATTCGTAGTGGGCTTAATGCGCGTAACGGTAACTCATTCGAAACTCGTTCCGTCCGGAGAATGGCTTGCCGGATCGTACAGCCAAACATGAAAATAGAATCTCTGCTCGATTTGTTGTCAACGAGATAGCCAGGACACGTGCGTGTTACCGTAAGGTAACGATCGGCGTGAGTTACGCGGCTAGCAACGGATGAGCGTGGTAGGCTTGTGAAATTTTTACAATCACCATGTTTCAGATCCAAACTTTTACTTACCAGCTTAACAACGATAATCGTTCGCACGCTGAAATATCGGCTTCAAATGTTATAAATATACGTTATATCTCGATTAATATAGAACGCTGGATACCTTAGTCGTACGGTAAACATGAAAGCGTAAGATCGGCTTGGGACCAACGTTTTCTTTCTCTTTTCGTTCGCTCTTTCGTGTCTTTTTATGTCTCTATGTTTACAAACGATCCACGTAACTTTTAATCGATGTAACAGCGTGCAGCAAATACAAAGTGCAACTTCTGTTTAACGATAGTAGCGGAAACGACGCGTTCACAATCTGAACGAATTCACCGAAGAAAGTAAAATACACGATTGACAAAGTAATACAACGCTCTTAATAATCGAGCAGTTGACACGGCGTTAACTTTCATTTTAAATATAATACGAATCTTCGATTAGATCGAAGTAATTATAACTTGTAAATAGTTCAAGCTTAGATTCTTTATGAAAGTATTTGAAAATCTCGGCATAGATTCCATTAATGTATTTCCATTCCAGTTTAATAGTTAAATCGAAGGTAAACGGGTGCTCCTCGACCCAATTGTGCTCTTTCGAGGGGAAAAGAACTAATATCGAGAAAAATAACGTGGAAGGAGATAACGCGTGGAATTAAAAATTTCTTTCTGTTGTTTCAAAAATTGGGAAATCTTCTAAAGAAACGCTGTGTCGGAAGGGACTCAAAGGTGGTAACTAGGTTAAGTGAAACACTTTGAGGCAAACCGTTTACCGTAGACTAGACCTGGCCAAACTGTGGTCTCCAAAACGATTTTTAGAAACTGGTATGCGAGCAAAATACGAATTTACAAAAATTCAACGATAATACCAAAAATAAACACCTTAAGTTAAAGTAAATTAAGCGACTATTATGGTTATATTTTAAATATCGTTTTATTTAAAGCGAGACTATTGAAAAATCAGAAATTTTCTTCGATGATCCTCGTATTAAGTATAAATAGTAGGTGAAAGCAAACTCACGTATCGAAATTTCATCTACTATTTGACGCGTTTTAGGTATAATTACGTTAAATATTAATTTTTGAACAGAGAAGAAACATCCCGTTGTTACCAAATATTTCGCGTCCTTTTTATTTTCAAGCTACGTAAATTGTAATTACGTGTTATTTCGCTTTTCGCGTTAAAAACAAAAATTAAAAATAGAAGAGACAGGATAGGTATGTTAGGTAGGATAAAAAATTACTTAAACCATAAGCAACGAGAGAATTTCGTTTTATTTTAAGGAACGTTATACGTACTGTTACAGGCCAGATATATATTAGTTCAAATACGACTTGTACAATTACTAGCAGGTTGAATACACTAGATAAGTAAAAAGAACGATAAGTAAAGAGAACGATAAGGACAAATACATCGGGCTAATAGGTGAATTACAGAAATGCGTTCCATATTCTAGAGTAGAGAAAGAGAAACTTTGTCGACGATAAGTAAAAAACTAATTGCACGAGTTTCGTGTGTGCGATTGTGACTCGTTGAAAACTCGTTGTACCTGGAAAAGAGAAACGGGAAAACAAAGAGCTTTGTTTGTCTCTCTGAAACATGTGTGCGACACAATTATTCCCTAACACTGCTAACGCCGCTACCAAATATGTGCTTTGTAATTTTCTAAATCGACGATATTTCAAATCTTTGATCGATCGGTCATTGCGCTATAGTTGTAGAAGCTTAACAAAATTTTAAAACCTAATATTAATTTATCGAGCATCGCTGAAAACAAAAAACGATAGAAAATGCTTGTTCCTTAAAAAATTTTAGCTTTTCGTGTTGTATAATATTCTACGATTTGGTAAAACGTTTAACCGATTCGCCATTCCGCTCCAGGGGCGAAATTTAACGGATCCTCAAATAGATGAACGTAATTCGAACTTTTATACTAATAAATTTCAATTGTTAAAAACAGCAAACGACTGCTAATGTTTTAGGATTCGATCGGAACGAGGAAAGACGAGTTTCCGCATCGTCGAAAATTCAGCGAACAAAAGATGCTTTAGAATACCGATATCCAAAATGAAATTTTTCAAATAGAAAGAATTCTACACACATAGTTTTATCGGCAACTTTTTATTCCGCGATATAACATTTAGCAATTCGCATGTAAAAAATAAAATCGCAATTCAAATTTTTCTATTTGTCAAGTTTCAAAACAATCGGTTATCTACTTTGCGATGGTTCTATTGATATTCTATCCAAACGCAGTGTACGCGAACAAAGCTAAAAAAAATCTAACGGACGTTGGGAAAAAATATAAAGCTCTCTATTTCCATGGGAAAACAGAGACGCAAAATCCGTAAGCAAAATACAATCGTAACGTGCGCGCGGGTCGAGATTTGCTAATTCTGAACGGGGAATGCGAAGAATCCGAGAAAACTAGCGTAACGTCGAATAAAATAATAGGACGAAACCCAGAGTCGATCGATTATCTGTGATATCGCGTCTAATGTAGAAGAACACGCGTATAAACGATATTCACTTGTCACCGCGTTTCTCGTTTATTGCTGGCAGGATGTGTTGGCAAAGAAACAGCATGTGATACTTGTAACAGATTGCATTTCGTGCCGAGACACACTTTGTTACCTGGGTTTACACTTTCATGCACCAGAAACGACCTCACGTTTCCCGGCCCTTGTCGGTCTATTTATTTTGGCCACTTGGGTTTTCAAGGCGCTGTCACCTGGTTCGTGACAGCGGGCCCTTTTCAAGTTCAGCGATCCGACTCGAAAAGCGTTAGAAAATAGGCATTTGATGCATAAACCGCGGCCTCAATTTCCTTTTTCACACCGCCTATGTTTTCTAAATTATTTACTATCCGATGTACATACATACACGTATAATGTAAACACACAGGTACGCGTCATATCGACGATAATTTTTAAGCAAGAGATAACAGAATATGTGTACGTATAATGTAATTCTTGGGAAATTTTACAAGATTATGATACATTATACACACGTATAATACGATTTTCGACATTTTTCGAGATAAAATGATATTCAGAAGTAGAATGGTGTAACTCAAGATTTTGAGAGTTTGGATTTAATCACATATTTCAATCGTTAAAAACATTATTTCTTTAATTTCACAATCGATTAAGTTATAATTCTCTTCTCTGTCGCAATACACTTTCGTGGTTTAAACAAATGAATGTTTTATGACAATAAACGCAAAGCGTTATTTCATGAAACGGAACAGCGAACTGATCGATAACAACATTATGATTCTCAGCCCCCCCAAATACACATACATACATACGTACATATTCGTATAACACTAATCCGAGAAATAATCTGAGAAAATAATCTTCTGTATCATTTTTTATTAATTACATTGGATTCGCAGATTATATCGAAACATCCTGCAAACGAAACGAGAACGACGAATAGTAATTAGATGAGTAAAATCATCGTAATAATTTGTATTTCAGTTGTTTACAACTATAGAGGTAACGTTTCTTTATAATTTCTCCCTTACAAATTCCCTCACACAAATTATCCATTAGTCCTTGATTTCAAAGAATTTCTCAATCCGAATAACTATAGAAATTCGTCCGATCGTTAACATTGTCCCTTTCATCCCAAGGCTACACGACACAAGGAATTCGTCTAAAATCTTGCGGGATAGAATTAAATCGATCTGAGTGCGTTTTGCCCCGATGTTTTTGGCAATCGTCGGGCATACATAGGCACAAGATTTCTTCCTGCCGTTAAGTACGTGAGCAGACCGAACACGTGGAACGCTACACGCGACACGTTATGTACTTCCGCGTTTCTTCAGCGCACATTCGTACAATACGTTATATGTTCCTCGCTAGCAAATCCTGCTCGGTCGAACGATTTTCATATCAAGGGAAATCGCTTCTTCCACGAATTCCTTTCCGGCTGATGCACCTTTTACAGCTTAAGGGACGACGCGGTGCAGTTAAAGTTCACGACTGAAGCACCTATTCGAGGGTGGCTTCTGCGTGAAACCGAAATCATTAACGGTTAATCGAGCAATATTTCTCTGGACGGCGATTTTCCATCGATCGCATTCAATTTCGTCGCAACCGATTGAATTCTTTTCTCTTTTACCGCTCTTCTTCCGCTTCCCCCAAGGCCAGCCCCCTCTTTTCTCTCTTTCAGAGTGATACACGAAGCGATTTTGGGAAGGGAGACGTGACAAAAATTTTTAGTTCTGAAAACTGACGCTATATGTATCGGTGAGTGACTATTATAGTTTTCAGTTGAATTAATCGCCAGTTAATTTTAGCGATACTATATTTTAGCTGGAAAGCGTTAATTCTTGGTATTACGAAAAGCATAACTTGCGTTCGAAAAAGATATTTCGATTGTAATTTTTAAGAATCTATCGTACGAAAGACAAAGAAATCGTAAATAGGGCATTCTACGTAAAATCGATCAGTTTTGATATTCGTGAAATTAGAAGGATATAGATCGTCGTTTTGCTAGTTTCGAAATGTTTTGAAAAATACAGAGTTGCGAAATCACGAAATCGTGAACTGTATTTATGAATTTTGATCTCACAGTTGCGTACTATCTGTCAGATTCGGTTCATTTGTGTCGTCGTTAATATTATTTCGATACAGAAGATTTCATTCGTTCTATTTTTGTGTTTATGCGGGTATTGATTTGCATTTTGTATTTGGCGAGATAAATGTTAAGATCGAATTGCTCGGATAAAATAAACAGAAGCAAAGACTTTATTGTATATGCAAACAGCATTTAATTCCAGACTGAACAAACGCTAGACACAAATATACACGTATAAATGTGAAAACACGATAAGAAAATAATGTCACCGAGGACAAAATTTAATGTATGATAAAAATCAATGTCTCGTTATATGTATACATAATTTTGACTTGAGAACTAGGCGAGATTATGCGGTGGAATTTTGGTCTTGCAGAAATAGGTAATGGAACAGGGATATGGTATATGTATATACATGCATGCCTAGGTAGATATTACATGATCGCTACAGCAGAGTGGGAACTAGTAGTAAGAGGAAAATCTTGTAAGACGTAGCACATTTCAGAAAAAAAAGAGACGAAAATGTAAAAACCGAAGAATCTGTAGCGTAATTTTAAAAATTAGAATCTCTAATAACTTACTATTGATCATTGAATGTACAGTAATTATTGGCAAGATCAGGATGATACTATTACTTTCGCTAAGAAAGAAACCAACATCTGCTAGAACATATAAATATTATAGTTGCAAGCTTTAATCGACGAAACGAACGATGTACTCGTGTATTTATTAATTTCTACGGCAAAAGCACAAATGCTTCGTGTCGCTTAATACGGATCATTTGCTTTGAAAGCGAGCCTTTATTATTAAAAGAGAGCAAACAATTACACGAAAATTAGCAAAACATTTCTGTACAATGATATTTCAATTCCTTAAATTGTCTATGAAATCTTGCAACTGTAATTATGAAAAATATTTGAAGTTTCTTATACGCGGATAACGCCAATTATCCAGCTATACCACTTACAAAGATATAAGATGTAAGATATAAGATCGATAGATGAATCTAAACCACTTGAAAATTTTCCACTCGTTCTATCAATCCTATATCTTATTGGAAATCATTCCATTTCTGAATCGCATTAAAAATTCTCCGACTTTCGTGTCAGATATAAAGTTCTTAAACGTTTGCGTCAGACAAGTATCTGACATATGAATTTTTTTATCGTATTCTTTCGTAATTTATCCAACGGCACGTTAATTTTTCAATGACACGGCTGCTATACTCGTATGCTGATTATAGAGAAAATGCCGACAGACTGAAATTCGTTCGCTAAGTAACGAGGCTAACTCAAATTTTCCGGAAAGCTCACAGCTCTGACACAGAGTAACAAGATCGAGTGTAACCAAGTCGAAATCTCTTCATCTGCCGTGTCGACACGCGCTGTCAGTCGTTCCGTTTCGATGCCTCGTCGCTATATATGGAACGAGAAGTTGCCAGACTATCACCAACCCCATCACCTACATCCTCTTCGCGTAGTAAGGATCCTCTTAATTGCATGCGGTAATTATTGTTTACGTGGCAAATACATCAGTGAACGTCTATATCACAGATGCTTCGCGTAGAATCTTCCTAACTAGTTTTGCCTTTTAATCTCGCCAACAGCCATCTTTCAAATTCTAACCAATTCGATTTTCGCCTAAATCAAATTGCGAAATATGAGGCAATAATGAACGTTAAACGATCGTATATACGTATAGTGTGAGTCTCGTAAGAATAGGGCCTAAAAATATGTTGATTTCTTTCATACACATTTCTTTGACACAGGAAAAAGGTCGGATGCCTTCATTAAAGAATTGGTGATATAATTAAGAAATTTAGTTGGCTTCTTTTACTCTAGAATTTACTTCGAAAAAAATTAATATTTTTTAGATTTTCAGTTTACGTTTAGATAAGTCGCATCTTCAAATTAAACAACTGGCTTAGCCGAAATTGATCGCAACTTGGTTAGATATTAAATGACATTTGGTCGTACGAGAGTGTATATAAATCACATCTATATTTCGTAAGCGTTGTTTAAATAGCGTATACAATAGAACTTCGAAGACCAATTTTTTCTAATTACCTATGATTCTTCGTTTTTAATAGTTCGAATAAATGAACTCGGTTGACAGGAATTCGTTTAATTCTGTTAATTAATTACTAGCTAACATTTCGCCCAAATAAATGGAATTCGTATAGACGGAGTTGTAACGCTATAAGAAACAAAGAAAAGAGATTCTCTAGACCAGCAAATAGCAGACTATAAAAAGACTCTAAAATAATAATAGTTTTGAAATATCCGAGCGATGTACGTGAAAGCATCGTTTATCGGTGGACATTAAACGATACATAAACGTGAAAAAAAAAAGAAAAAGAAAGAAAGAAATAGCGCGATAGGTAAGGTAAGTAGCGATATGGGGATAGCTGCGTCAACGGGAAGAAAAGACACAGAGCCACGTAGAGTAATAAAACGTGCGCCGGAACGACCCCTGGGCTTTCAGCAACACATCTTCATCGGTCTCGCTGGCCGTTCGTGTTCCTTATTCCATCGGTGTTAGCTCGGTTAGCATCATTAGTGACGTTAGTGTCTGTTTTGTTGACGCAGTCGGTGTTGGTATTGGCGTACACCTGACGGTTGTGTTTCGAAGCGACGAGTGACCTGTGCAGGTTCGTGGCAATGTAATGGAATAAAAGTGGTAGACGAAACGAGATACGACGCGTCCAGGAAGGGAAGAAATTCTAAGCGAAACGACTGCTTTCCAACGATCTACCGGCAATGTTAAAAGAGTAGCTATCCTTGACTTATGAGAACGCCATTTCCTTCGTCTTACAAAGTTATCGGAGAAATTGAAAGTACCATATTTTCATCGGTATCCATGGCTTTTTGACAGAAAGCTTCGAGATCCGGATACGAAAGAAATATATTTAGAATATCGAGGAATTTCTTGTATCGATCACACATTGCTAGATAAGAAACAGTTACTGTCATGGTTCGATAGTGGAGGCATTTGTTGTACCGTTCGATTTCTTTGAGAAAATTTATGCAGTTGATATTTTATGTATTCTATTTGATAAACGCACGGCTTCGATCTATTTAATGATCGAACGGTTTAAAAAGTGTTTATTAATCGATATATGTATTGCGAAAACGTTAGATCCCTATTTTTGACATTTTTTACATAAAGGAAAACGATAAAGAAAACGATAAAGAAGAGTAGCCATAGAAATGGCGTTGACGTTTAAGAAGTCGCTTTCGATATTAAACGGCAAATCAAAAATTTGTCTCCGTTAATAAACAAATTTGAAGATTAATACAGAAACGGAATTACAGGCGTCCGATAACGAAATAAAGTTAAAACACCAGAAATCATATTTTCTTAGAGCACTGACAGCGAAAGTCGAAGAAACTTGCGATAAATCTATGACAGTTTTGTTAGAAAAAGGATGTTGTTACATGGTTGTAGAAACTTTTAGACCTTGCCATCGTTCTGGTGCCTGTGCGAGAGGCAAGGAGAGGCGAAAAACGAAAGGAGTGGAAATACGAACGCTTTCAAAATCAATAAGCGCAAATTGCTAAAATTTCGCATCGACGATTGTGTCTCGAGTTATAGAAAAGCGATGGTATCGTATAATAATAAATGGTTTCACATTTTTCCTCTTTACTGTATATTCTTCTACGTAAAGAAACGCTACGTTACGTATAAATTGGATCGTTAAGAATGTCAGTTGGCATGCCGCGTCGTATTGCCGAGGCGCCAATGAAACCACCGTTTCTTTAGAATCTATAATTTTGTCATCAACATACATACATATACACAATGGCTTGAGTACAGTTTTCGAAAAATATTTTTGTTGCGGTTTTTATAAAATATTTATAGATGTATTCCGTTCTTGGCTGACTCACAGCCTCGCAATTACAACGTAATATTTCCTAGCGATATAATTGTACGAACGATAGATGGTATCACGGATGTAGAACACTGCTCGATAACGTATAAAGTGGCACTTATCAAATTCTGTAATCGAATATAATCTAAATCGATTACATAAAATTGCATCCCATTTCTTCCAACAGATTTTATTTCAACTAAGAAATCAATCTGATTTCGAAGATAATATGCCACCGTACGATTTTCAATATGACGGATAATGTTCCATCCTACTTTGAATTCCGTCGTTCGACTGTCGCTCTATATTCCGATTTAACGTCAATCGTCACGTTTAAAAACAGCATTCGGATTATAGAACGATACGGTATATTTATTCCTAGCTGTTCGGTAACGTCGTCTCTGGAATACAATGAAAAGGTACGACACTAAACACTTCGAACTTCGATTAATACAGTATAAGAGTTAAAGATGCTATAAATTCGTAATGTGTTAATAGACGATGTATGTAAATTTATGAAAATGATACAAACGGTGAGTTAATCGCCTGTAATTGGGATTTATAAATGATCATAGTATTTTAGTTTACGACTTGAAAGTGGAAAAGCAATATTTGCAAAATAGTCGCAGAAAGGAAGATCATCCGAATGAATTTAAAAATTATTTGCCAGGAAAATAAACGATTTGAAATGAGAATGTAGAACAATTGTCATAAAGGCCGAATATACATTTTAATATAGGGCAAATAAATGAACAACCGAGTCACGTATAATTATAGGTAGTTCAAACGTTATAACGAAATGAATAAAGTTATGATTTCTAAAGCTTGGACGTAGAAACGCGAACAAGTTAGTTTCTGACGAATAATCGGGGAAATAAGTGTGAAAATAACAACGGCGAGGTACCGGAAAAAGCGCATGGAAAAAATTTGAAACGTAAGGCCATAAAGTTTTGAGACGTTATAATACGTGCGTTGAGCATTACTGTTAAAGAGCTATAAGGCAGCTCGTCCTGCACCTGCTATGTTGAACGTTATACTTTGTACCATCCTCCCAGTAGTTGACAGGTTATTACACCTACGTTGTATACAAAGTATTATCTCGTATCGTACTTGTAAAATATGGCCTTCCATTATATTAAGAATTTTCCAGGAAGCACTGCTATATACTTGTTTCCCAGTTTGCTGAAATAAAACAATTTAAGTTAGCGAAGAAGACCGAGCTATTGTAGGCTTTCGCGAAATTTACTGCGTAACCATCGACGAAATTTCATGGAATCTCAGTGTCCTAACTGATGCTAACGACGATGGAAGACCTAAGCGATGCTAACGTAAATTTAACTATCAGAAAACGTATAAAAATTCGCTGTCCAATAATCAAGAATAGATCGATAAATTCTAATAAATATGCATGTCATTTTAACTTTCCAAGATCGTCTGTTCAAAGTTAATGTACAAAATTCGAACAAATTTTGTTTGTTCGATATAATAAGATAACGGGTAAAATATTTGCATCTTGAAATATAGCGTTTAACGAATATCTAACGACACTTTTAGTATTGCGAAGATTTAATCCTAAATAACGATACATGAATAAAGAAAAGCTAATTCTTTATAAGATATATGTCGTAGGAATTTATATCACGTATGTACATGCTTTCCAGACTAATTTAAATTTAAATTAGCAATGAAACTAAACAAGTTTTGGGCATGAGGAAAACGTAAGCCAGGTATAAATTTCTTTGAAAATATTCTTGTAAGATGTTTTTTTACGAGAAGATAGAATTAAATATTCGTACGTGATTATAAAGATTAAATAAATATTATATAGACCCCCTTCCCCATAATACTCTTATAGTGCTCTTACCACACAAATTCACCCTCTGATACCGTTTGAGAATTGGAGAAATTTCCTATACAAGAAGACGTCTGACGAGAATTTTTAGATCAGATTCAGTGTTTTTTCTACAGTCAGAAGCTCGGAGCTTAGACCTGACGAGCAAAGAATTCTGAAAAAATTTGAACAAGAAAAATAAATGGTGAAACTGTAGAAACATTGTATCCACGGATTCGATAATGTTTGCATATGTTATAGAATTCGATATTTTGAACGATCTTTCCTATACACATAGAGGGTGGACTAGCTTAATTTCCGAGATATTGGGGAACAAGTGTCACTACTGTGTGTTTCTGCCTATAGCTTGGTCGCCGGTGATAAACGAATAATATCAGTTTCTGGTTAAAGCTTTATGTATTATTTCTGGCCAATTTAATTGCCAAATTTTCGCAGTTGTATCGCGACAAGATTGGTAAATTAGTATAAACTAACGTAAAGTAAAATAATATTATTTACGATATATGATTTTAGTAGGAACGAAAAATAATTTCACGCGTGGCCATTATATCTTTAGAATAATCGTGATAGTTACGTTTAGCTTAATACGTTAATTTTCACTACAATTTAACAAGAATAAAATATCGAGTCAAGGTATTTATCTATGTTATTTCAACAATTGAATTTAGATAATCGCTTAAGCACGCTGGGGAAAGGTCTATTAACTTAGATGGTTTGATCGATGAAAAGAGTTAATTGAAAAGATCCTAGAACGAATTTCATTTTAGCAAGTGATATATTTTCTAGCATATATCTTTTATTAAAACAATTGTTCCATGAAAACAAAAAACTGTTACATAGTTTCCTAGAAATCCCACACATACGTATGTACGTATGTTTGTACACTGATGAAATACGTAAAATTTTTTTATTTGCTGATTGATCGTTGAGAAAAGATTGCTTGCAGCAAATTAACGAACGAACGAATTGAAAGATAAACATATGCGAGATGGTGTTTTATTTAAAAAATTAAAATGAGCGCTATATACCTTTTTTTGCTTCTTTTAAATGTTCATTGTTGTAGATTACGAAACTTTTCGATCCGGCTGGAACGATATCAGTTCTGGAACAAGCAACGCGTCGTCTCTAGCGAACCCGTTGCAATCCCACGAACGATTTCTCTGTTTCAATTTATGAAAAGCAAAAATGATCCAACAAATTCAAAGAAACAGAATTTTACATCTTTTTACGCTTCGTTTTATTTTACTTAATCGTAGATAAAAGACACCTGTTAATAAATCTTATATTAAACAGAAAAAACAAACACGGAAAGCGGATCGTGGGAAATTTCAATCTGATCTTCCCTATGAAAATGAAATCGTAATTTCGTAGCTTTCAAAGATAAATAAAGAAATTAGTTTTCAAGTTGGCATATTTACAGGTTAGAATTCTGTGATCGAGAGAAATCTGCCGGAAATACAAAGCGTCGTCGCGACTATCCACTTTTCATCGGATAATGGTAAACATAAAACTAATAAACATCGGCGAGTACGAAGTGGATCGGTTTACGGCTCTCAGAGATGCAATGCATAGCGCAAAAGTCATGCACACGGGATTGCTTGCGGGCTATTGTGTCATACAAGGTGACGTTAACCAGCTTCGTGATTTCCTTGAATATTCATTCGTTCCATACCAAACTAAGCTAGGTACAATGCTTTGATGAATATTGTAAGTGTTTATGCTTTCACTTCAATATTTAAATGATACTGTAACATTTTAACACCAGTATAAATTCATCGATAGTGACAAAAGTTACCTTTCAAGAGCAAGAGCATGTATCGCTTATGTATAAATTAATATTTCAATAGGCTGTGTATTTTTATCTCGGTGTGTGCGTGTCGAGTAATTTTCGATATTGGATACTTTGTTCTTATTCGGCATTCAATCAGCCAAGTGTTTTATAATCGATATTTTGAAAGTAAGATAAAACTAAGATAACTAAGTGCAAAAATTTGTAGAAACTGCTTGCGAGGATCACAAAAAGGGAACACGATCAATCGCGCATTTTGCCCGCCATTTAATCTTCTCTCTTAAAATGCATAACTCGGAATCAAGATCTGGAATTAGATAGGAATAAATATAATAATAAAAAAAAAAAAAAAGAAACACTGGTATCGTAATTTGTGAAGGCGATATAGATAGAACGTTGTTATACAGGAAGATAAGATAACTAAGATAACTACGATCTCTATAGATTTCAAATCAAACGATAATTTTCAAAGATTTTAATAATTTCCCAATCGTTCCTCAGATTTACCGCATTTTATATAGATGTTTTAATACTTATAAATAGAAGTGTAATAAAAAGACAATAGCAAAAAAAAAAAAAAAACGGTATATAAGCAGGTGTTTAGATATGTTTGAAAAAATATAAAATCGCTTAATATGTAAAGACGAATCGCTCAATATCGCAAAGAAATTGCAATCTCAGCTACGACAATTTTAAGCTACGGAACGTAACAAATTGTTACGAATTGTTATTTTTTCAACCGAGTTCGACGCTGCTTTCGTCAGAGATAAAAATGAATGGATTTTTATTTATTTGAAACGCGTCCGTCATCTATGCACCTTCTAAATTTATTTGTTAAAATTGAAAATTGCCTGTAGTCATCGGTCTGTAAAACATCGCGAGATAAATTACCATACAACGTATAAATATTTTAAAAAAGTGTATTTCATAGCCATCGATTGATATGAATTTCACGTAATAAATTCTCAACCGTCGATTGCAAATATTTAATGCTACGATTAAGCACGGAGCAAGTTACTTATTTAGTTATTTGGACGATATAGGGAGGATATTGGCGGTGGATTATAATGGCAATTGATAGCTTTGAAATCTCATTATCAACGTAATAGAATAGCTGTTCGAGGGAAGAATGGTGGATCGTAGACGTCAAGGTGAGGGAGAAAGGAATCCGGTAGAAGGTTTTCATCTACGAGTATCTGTGAAAATAGATATTTTAACTATTTAATCGCACGTGGCGATTTTCAATGTTATATACGTTCTTGTATATTAGAATTGAAAGAATCTATGATCAGATTGAACGATCAACGATAACAAAATAAAAGATTTCGATAAAATAATACGAGACTGAATTATTAATCGCTGCCAGTTTTACTATATCGTTATTGTAATAAATAATTTGATTGTGTCACTTCTTTCAAATATACAAGGAACAATAACAGCTCATACTTTTCTAAAAAAAATATGGCACATAATATATAGAAAATCTGAGTAATATACTATAATATAATATAAATGTATCGATAAGACAAAATATATTTATAACAGTGAAAGTAAAAGTAGAAAGGAAGAAAAGAAATAGGATAGGAAATTTCTCGCATCGAGATATGTACTTACTCGAAACGAACAAGAAGTTGTTGTTGTTAGGAGCACGCAGAATGAATCGTCACGAAACACAGTATGCATGCAGAAACGCAATATAACGCAGTTTTCTACCGCGACGCTCGGTAAGGGAACGCGAAGGTAAGAAATGGAGAAGATTATCTTGCGGTTGCGATTACTTTGGCTTCCTTCCGACGTATCGTGTTGTACGTACGGGACACGAAGGAGATGCGACTGTTCATCGATCAATGCAAAACGTTCCGCGTCGTTTCAAACATTATTGCCAGCCTTTCGAAAATTAATGTCTCTCTAGGGAGAATATTCAAGTGAGAAATGCAACTTCATCCATACCAAATTATCGATCTGTTTCGTTCTTTTACATCGCCGTTTATTTAAAGGACTCGAAGAAAATATGACGCTTCAACGTGATATATTAGTAAGAATTTTTTAGCTTAAAAGAAACATTATGTAATAAATATGGCGCATTTATTATTCCGAAGCGTGTTTTCTTATTAAGTCGTTTTCTAGAGATTTAGGTTCGTGTATTTTTCTCGTTACCTCAGTTTTTACAAAACAGAGAAAAATACGTCTACTGCAATTTTTCAATAAAAGAAGGCGTCCTCCCCCCCTTTTTTTTTGTCAATAACACATTTTCTTCTTTAAGTAAAATTGACTACAACGAAAAATTCAAATATCGACCATATAACAAAGTATGTAATTTACTGCAAAATAATGGTCAAATTTCTAAATGGTCGAATAACTCGATAGTATATGTAATAATAATTTCGCACGATTTGCGAATAAAGTTGAAAGATGTTATTGAAAATTGAAAACAATTTTTACTTGAATCCTTTGCTTTTTCGGTACACGTATATACGTATACGTTTAGCGATCTATGAAACGGTCAGAAACGCGGTTTGATGGCATTTGACGGATTTCTTCGAACTTTATCTTAGCCTCTTTTCTAGACTTTTAAGTTTTAGATATACATACGTATGCCTTTGAACCGAAATAGTCCGAGTTCCGAACTGATCTTTTGCAATCTCTTCAAGTTGCCTGTTTGTCTCAAATTCCGTATCGCGTAGAAACCGCTTTAAACGTGCAAAAAGGAAACGCGAATGAAATCGCATCTTCCGTTATTTAGAATATGCTTTTCCCATCTACTATAAATAACGAAATACGTTTCTCCGATGAACGAGGAATATTCCACTAAATAAATATTCTATCGATAACCTTATTTCGCGGTGTTATTTTGTACAATACAGGAATCACATTGCGTTATCGGTACTTGTTAATATTTGTTAAAATTTCTCCTTCGAGAATATTCAACTCTTTACGCTTGAAATTCTATCCACTTGAGAAAGAAGATCATGATCGATTATAATTTCTCAATGGAATTTGAAGATCGGTAACCAACAATTCGTATAGATTATTTACGTTACGATGAGATACAAATAAAACTACACGAATAAAAGGAAAATAAAAATGTACACGCGTAACTTTTAAATAATACAACGTGAAACAGCGTGAAAACTGTTTTATTTCTAGCCACACTGTTGGAATACTAGATGCAAAAGTCCCATCAACCGATACGTACATACACGTACAACCTACTAAAAGCGTACTACGTATTCCGAGTATAAAGAGATAAACATAAACGTGCTCTCGGCCAGCAAACAAAACTTTTACAATAATTCCATGGAGAATTAGTCGTCAAAGAGTCGCGCTACGTTTCCAAGACTATCGCCTTTACTTAACGTACGTATCTTTGGCAACCCTGCTGCCACATCCCGCTCCTTGGTACTTCCGCTGGCTGTACGCTACACATCCGTTTCCTCGGCGTCATACGTACGTCCGCCGCCCACCCCGGAACCAATGGCAGATAACTATCGCGTTGCGTTACGATCGCGTGATTAATTGAAAATGTAATTAGACGATCGGCGCGACGATCGGCGCGACGATCGGCGTTATTCGCGTGGCCGAGTATTCAAATTGAAACGTAGGTCGAAGCGTTGCCATCGAACTTACGTTCGACGTTCGCCTTTTTCCCACAGAGCGCGAAGGATCCGCGAACACAAAGCAGCAACTGCTGCAGAAAACGTGGAAGCGACGGCCGGTAATGCCAGAGCCGCACTTATTTGTCGGTTTAATTAAACGCACTTCTTTCTCGTTCGACGAGTATTTTCGTTTTCGTTCGACGTTCGTTCCCCTCCTCCTTCTCTCGCTTGGCTTTCGCTGCCTCGTTATCCTTCCTACCCTATTTCATCTCTCCGCCTTCTTACCGTTCGACCCTCTCAAATTCTCTGCCCGTACTGGATTTATATCCCCGTCGGTCGCGGTATTCGTTAGAGGCATTAAGCTTTAATTTCGCTGAGAACCCGTGCCTTCTTTCCTCTTTCTATCTCCTTCCTTCTTTCTCCTCTACTTTTTCTCTTCGTCATTTTTCTCACTCGTTACCACTCACGGAATCTACTCGTACCGTATTTTCTTTCCGACGTACATAATCATTTCAGCGTCGCTGTCTACGATATGGCACCCGTTTGACCAAACTTTGGTTTCCACCTATGTATTCCTAAGTTAACGATAAAACTCAGTTACGAGTAAAGCGTTGCGGTAGACGTTCGAAACGACATAAATTGTGATATATACGTATACAAGTATACGATGAATTTGAGAAAATTATTTCTCAAACAGCTACGAGTTGAAACGTTAATCGAGCTTTAAATTTTCCATCGCTTTGTTCCTAAATACGTACGACCTGTTATTACTTAAAACGATAGAATACAATACAATACTTTGATTTGATATGTATAATACATGACTTTGATCAAACTTTACAGTTACCTAATGACTTGAAAATGTTCGATATATATATTTTTTCATCGATCGTCGTTTACATTTACGGGGTGAAAATAGCCCTCGAAGGTCAGTATTTTTCAGGTCAGGTCTTACTTTTTCGAATCTCTCGGAAACTATAGGAGATAGAGCAAGTAATGCCGTCGATGAACAAATTTCGTGCTTTTGAGCGAGAGATATAACCGTGTAAGCAGATATTAAAAAACACACCACTTGTTCGAACAACGTATTAAAAATTCGTCATCCACGAGCCATCCGCGTTTTCTAAAAAACCTCCTATTTTTTCTACCTGCCATATAAATTCCACAATGTCCTTTTTCCTCTCCCCCTTTTATGTCTGATCAGAATATAAACTTAATGTCGTTAAGAATACAATTCAATTCGGCAAATTGTGTCTCCTTGTTGGTCGACTAAAGTACACCGAAGAATAAATTTCTTTATAAAACTATCTCGCGATATATACTTCATTGGCCCTCTCACGCTGTACTGCAAGCATGCTTCATCTGCATGCAGATTAAAAACCTGAAGCGAAACAACGTGGTGATGGTTGTAATTTTGTCATCTGTAAGGACGCCGCATCAGAAAATGGGAAGGAAGAGTTGGATTTGTTTCGCGAAGAGGGTGAAAATTTCAAGAATGTCGAAAAGAGAGAACAAGGAAATTAAGTAACTGGGTCAAACCCGATAGCGAATGCGTCGTTAACGAGCAGCCAATCGATAACAAGGAAATGTCAAAAAGGTGAAAACGTCTGTCACTTAGTTCTGCACAGGCTGTCATTACTTTTCAGCTGGATAATCCTACGCAATTACTGGCGACGCGGCGGTTCTTCGAAAATACTCGATTGGGAGCGTATCGGTAACTAATTGCATCGAACGATATATCTGATAAAAATAGAAAGCTGACAGGCTGCAGTTTGTACAAATCTGAAAAGCCAGATTTATACGTTATTTTCGTATTGGGTTAAGTGTTTTAATATTTAATTGATACAACGATGAAAGGAGAAAAATAAATAAATATTTAAATAAACCGACTAATTATTATTTATTAATTACTTGTTTATAGTTACATAAACCATTAGGATGGATTATTATATCGCAATTGACGAAACAGTTGTAACAATTGATCAACGATTAATATAGCATAAATTATTTAATTATAAATTGTCGATCGGTATTCTTGATATTATCATCGAATGATCGTTTATCGAACAACGTAATTTGATTTTAACGTGTCAGAATTTACAACTGTATTGTGTAAAGAAGGAAATCCAAGTATAATCTGTCAGCGGTGATTCGTTGGAACGCGTAACAAGTCCACGGCGACTATGTCGTATTCGTGTATTCGTTGATCTAATGATTAGGTGTTGGGAGGAGAATCGAAGAAAAAAACGTTGGCACATTTGTAACACTGTGATTACGGTAAAGATGGAATAGAGAAAGAGGAGGGGCAGGGAAGGTAGAGAGGGAAAACGAAGAAGAGCAGGTAGGTAAGTAGTTATCACGGTTCCGTGATAAGTGGCAGTCGTCAGACTGCACGGTGCTCGCGCTTTCATAATAATCAAGTCTCTAGAAATGAAAGTACCAACCGCGTTTTTTCGATGCGTCGTACATTTTTGTCACTTTCTCACGAGATCTCACGAGATCTCACGAGATCTCACGAGAGAGCTACAGGCAGTCGTACGTATGTCTTTCCTCTTTCTCCGTTAATTTTTGGTTGATCGTATTAACTATATAACAACTTGATTTTCCTGACACGTTTTAAATACGTAAAATAATCTGATAAATTAATTTCTGCGTAATCCGAATATCAACGAAGATATACGCGAAGATAAATAAAAATTTATAAATAACAAATAAAAAATCAGTTATTTAAAACGAAGAGTTGCTTCACTTTGACGAATAGCGAATACCGTTGAGTCGAAGGTGTTCTGATACTTTAAACATTTTATCGAATTAAATCGACTATGAGTATCTTGAATATTTCAGTCGTTTTATATCGTTGTAATAACAATTATTATTATTATTATAGTAAAAATTACTTCAGAATTTGTACTTTAGCCTAGAAAGATTCTACTAAAAGAAGAATAAAATATTCTCTCAGAGCAGATAGTCGCACCTTTCTTGTAAAAGACAGTTTTATAATTTTATTAAGACGAAATTAAGAAAGAATTCAATGCAGAAACGTTGTCAACGAAATTATCGATATCCTCGTGACGGATCGAAATATTTTTTTAAGAATTTATGCACGGATGCGACGCATCGAAATAATAAACGTACTTTCTTCTCAATTACTCGAAACTATAAATTAAAGTATTAAATATTATTGAATATCATAAATAGAAAATAGTACCGAAGAATGTACGATAAAATATCCAAAGCATAGTAGTAACGATGTCTAGTGATGTAAAATATGTCATTATTACGTAAACACGAACTGTGTATTTCGAATAATTAACATACAATTAGGGTCTTCAAAAATGTAATATAGAATTGTACTATATGTGGAAAAAAAAGAAAAGAAAATATCAAGTAAATACGAAATTCCATTGTAAACAGTCTAATAATAATAATGTCGAGGATCTTTATTAGTTCAACTATTCTTCATCGTAACGACGAAAAATGAACTTAATATTAGTATCGATGCGATGTTCACATATCGAATATAAGTTGATTTTACGATAATCCTATTTGCCGCTAGTATACTGTTAATGCAATTACAAGCTCGCGGTGCACTCGACGTATTATATAATTATGTCGATTGCTGATTCTTATACAGACCGACCACAATTTGCAACTATCGATGGTGAAATCGATAAAGCGTGAAATTGAAATTTCAATTCGACCCGATGTCAAACCTCCCTGTACAGATCAGTGCATCGAGAAACTGCGTGAAATTATACACGAGGTTTTTACGACGGGACCCTGACCCGGCTAGAAAGAAAAAATTAATCTTCTTCTAAGTTGTAAAAATAAAATTCGCTTGGCGATCGGCGAGGCAACTAACTAATTTGAAAATGTAACAGCGACGGTGCCAGAACTTTTGTCGGAATCGCAAGATAATTGGGCAGGTTTTCTACACTTTGGCAAATGAAAATTTCACTCCCGTTCCATGGAAGAATAAAGGCTAAATTTAATTCCCGTAAAAGCGCGTGTGTATAGGCCGCTTAATTATAGCTTGATTAACGTAATCAAAATTGTCGAAGAAAATTCACGTTGAACGATATTTAAAGTAAAATCGAATGTCGATTAACATTCGATATTTATTAATATTATGTAATTAAAATAAAGCTACCACACGTGTGCGACATGTAATATCGTTCTTCACGATGGGCATAACGAACATTGACGATTTAAGACTCGCACGAGCACCGATTTTAGTTCACGTCATACAATTACATTGTACTTCTCCGGGAGAGTTTAAAGATACAGTTCAATTAATTAAACCAAGTCTAATTTAGCTTGATTAAGCTAACGATGTCTAATGTAGTTTAACGTAATTGCTCGAGCAAGGGAGACTTCGTTGTCTTTTATTCTATCGATCTTTCATCTCGCACCTCGACCTCCTTCGTGCCAGTCTTCGAACGGTTCTCTAGTAAAATGCGAAAGCCTTATTTGAATATGTATTATCACATTAGCGATGTAGGTCTTCGAAACCCGAATATAATATGTTAATTGACGTTTAAGTGATCTCCGGAACACTACTACTTTGTTCGACCCTCCTTAAACGCTACCAGACTTCTTTCATTTCCTTCAGATGCCACAGGTCTTGGTTACAAATTACAACCTTACTTTAATTGCTTTAATTACTTTAATTATCCGCTCTCGTAGTCGGAGCACATGTCTTTTACTTTTAAACATCATTTAGTTCCTTCTCAAACGTTTCTCGCGTATTCGTATGATAACGAAATGCTGGAAAATTGACTACGAAATAATTCCCAGGACTGGAAATGTTGCTATACGTGATTCAAAGATGAACATAGCAGTACACGAAAGTTAGGTAACAACTTTATACGTTTGATGCTAACATTTTAACGGCGGTATACATCAGCTGGAATCCTATTTATCTTATCTATCGTATCTATCGAATTATCCGATCTACGAACTTAAAATGGAAGCACTTTTTGATAACACGTGCAAAAGGGATATTAACGAGCTTGACTGAATGCAGGTCAACCTATCGCGCACCTAGATAGATATCCGTATCAATCTATATGCATAGATCGTATAAGTACTTCTTCCGTGGAAAACAGTACGCGAATACTCCACAGCTGTGCTCTTCGTATTCCAAGAATATTTTTAATCCGAACGAATTATGCAATTTTTAACGCACATGGTAATAAAACATAGATATTTTTACTCAATTTTAACTATATACTATTTTCAGTCGATTTGCGACGCATCAAACGAGAAGTTTCCTTTAATTGGTAAAAACATAACGCGACGTTAAGTGAGCTAAATTGTAATATCGAATCGAGTAACCTCGTTAGGTTTAAAGGCTTAAAGGTTTAAAGGTTAAAAGGCTTTATTAAAAGCCACATGTATAACGCAGAAGATAAAATAAAATAGCCGAGAAGTGATATAAAATCTATATATAAAATTGTAGAAAATGTGACACGAGTCCAGAAATAAAAAGAATTTGGAGCCTGAAAAGTTGAAGAAAGGTAATGGTAGATAGGCTACACGTGCTACTTACGCTTCACCAGGTTTCTGCTTTTCGATTCGGTAAACTTTCCGTGTATTATACGGTTTGTATCTAGTATCTAAGCAAACCTAATCATTTTATAAAATGTTGCATACCGCCCGTATGGTAAACACAGAAAATGTGAAGTTCACGAGACATACGACAAAGAGATTAGAGCAACAGATTGAAATTTATGCTGCCTTTGGTTGGGCAAAATTATAGAACATCTGACCCATTTTCCATTCTCACTATCGTTATCGGTAGTTATTCGACTATCTAATTCAATTTACTCGTATCGATATTAGCGCATTTAATGCATTTGATTCAAACGATAGCACTAATAAAATAGCGAAATTATCGAATGATCACTACTTGTGTCGTACGTAATGGAAAATGTAATTGAAAAATACAGAAGCTAAAATATATACAGTGTCGTATAAAAAATTCAATGTGATCTTAACTCAGCATTGAAGATTGATTCGATGACTATATATTTTATACTTCTTCGTACTTTGAATTTATTCAGAAAACTGAAAACTTGTCTACTATTACGAAATATAGCAACCTTGTTTTGGACGAAACGATAATTTTTCATCCGCCTTAATGGCAATTATGCTTATATTAATGGCAAAAAGGAAAGGCCATGTGTATGTGTGATAAAAATTGAACGAAAGAGTAGAGAATGGGTTGGCTGTTGTATCAATGGACTATATCGAATGTACGCCTGCAAGCTGTAGAAAATGAATGGCGAAACGCGAATACAAGATGAATTTCGAAAGATTCGGTCTTAAAAATTGATAGGTTTCAATCACGTACTGTATTTCACAGAATGTTCTGTCGCTATTGGAGATTGCTTCGCTCGACTACACAGTAACAAAAGATACAGTTATAAAATTTTATTTCTCTGAATATTGAAGAGTGGAGCTATCGAGATAGGAGAATTCCGATGAAAATACTCAATCTTTAAAATCTAATAGATCGATAATTAAGTCAATCAAACGTCCTGTTTTATTTTTTATATTTATTCCATCCTATAAACTCTTTGACCAGTTTAAGTATCCTGCAACGAATCTAAATTATCGAAAGAGAATATAAACTAACGATAAGATCGGTTGCCGATAAATGCCATTAACTTTTTGGGATATAATAATAAGAGGATTCTTACGTTTCGCTCGGTTCGAAAGTTTTTCCGTAGAACTGCTCGACGAAACCGTTTAATTAGCTTCAAATGCGCGTTTCTTTCAAGGGGAGAGCAAAGAAAATCATAATCGTTTCCTTGCTAATCAATATAGTATACTTGACACTCTCTCGCTAACCAATCGCGAGTAATTATTTTCGTTGCAATTAAAATCGCTTGCCCCGCTGAAATCCAACGTGACTGGTTCTGACAACAACTATTTCGCTGAAACAATATCGATAACTCGCTTAGATCGGTAGAGCGCGAAAGGGAAACGTATTGTTGAAATTTAATTAAAACCAATTTCGAGCACCCACTCAAAGACGAGTGGTCTTACATTGACTCTAACCATCTTCGGCCAAGAGTCTCTGTTGTCCGCTAACGATGGCAAAAAACGAGATCTAGTGGCTAATTAGCAGACCTTCGGTCGTTCGGAAAAAAACGATGTATAAGCCGGATTTCTCGTGTAAACTTTAATATTTCCCCAGGTCAAGAAGAATAAAACCGATATTCCTTCTGACAAATTATAGGGAACGTCGAATATTTCATTTAACGTCATCTTCCATTTAATACGTGTCGCTTAAAATATTATTTGCCGCGCGCTACTAATTAACCGCTAACCGAATTAATGGAAATAATTTAGGGTAAGCGAAATTTCGAAGTACAATTATACCGATGCTGACACGAGAAATGCGATTAAATAGAAATAGATAGAAAAATAATAGACGCGAATTCAATAGGTATAGTAATCGTTTTACGCGAATTTCGTCTATAGCGCATTGTGCTTTACAGCTTTGTCTTTAAAATAATGGAGCTCGCAGCAGCCACGTAAGAAATCTTCCAATTAGTTTGAGTGGTACGTGTAGGCCTAAATTCTCGACGATTAAAGGTGAAGGATTAATTCCATGAAAATAAAGATAAATCTTTCCGTTGTTATTTTTTTGAAAAGAAAAATTAAGCTTCCTAAAAGACTTTTCCACAAATTTCTAAATATTTTCTCCAAAGTACTGCTTCTTTTATTATATAATATATATAATGGCATATTATTAATAACAAATAAGAAATTATTTGAAATAATTTATTTGAATGTGAAACACAATGAAGTTACTTTCTCTATGTTCTTGTTAAAATATGAATAATCGATTGATTGAAATGATTAATTGTTTCAAATTGCTATTTTGTTGCTTTATTTCAAATAAAATGTGTCGAAACCTGGTTACATCGAACTTCGATTCATATTATTTTCAACAACCATATGAACATTGACGTTCTCGTTAAAAATGCAGCCAATTCAACTGCAACGGTAGAAATAATGTATAAAAGTTCAAACATACGTTTCTGTCGTTTCCACGAAAAAGATCCTAAACTTTAGAGCCACAGTGTATACGTATAATACCGCGAGAAATTAACTCGCGAAGCTTCTACGATATTTTCAGCGAACTAACAAACAGCGAGCTTAAACCGAAATCGAAACAAATCATTCGCCAATTTGTATCGACGCTCGACCATGAAACGCCAATTTTCGTGGTTACGCAAGTAGTTACTTGCCCGCCCTTTCGCGTCTAAGCTACACACGAATGCGTGTCATGTGCCTCTACGGGAGAATTTCGGTGAACAGCGATTTTTTTTTTTTTTTTTTTTTTTTTTTTTTTTGTTGGAAAGTATTAGCAACGGCTTGTTTTTCGAACGACCATCGATCCGGGGCGTCGAAGCTGCGTCGAAGCTGCGTCGAACAGAATGAGGCAGGCACAGTCTTGCGTAACGAACTGAGCCACGCCGGCACAAATAATGGAGGTTTTGTTTGGCGAACGGGGTAATTCGTTTATCTCCTTTTTCCAGCAATCCAGCGGCCGAACAACGCTGGGCTCCGGCACAGAAACAGAGCAGGGGGATTGTCCAGCTTCGAATCAAACGGAATTACGTGCATTCGTTTCATCTGATCGTAAACAGTTACGTGTTAACAACGCATGTTTGTCGGAAGCGACGGAAGAGAAAAAGATAAAGATGAAAGAAGGGAACCGGAGAATCGATAGATAGTTGAGCCAATTGAACAAAGAAATGAACGATCGACGAAGAGAATCGTTTGCGAGAAGGGAAAAAGTAATGGATTGATAAAGCAAAGATAGGAACGTTGGAAGGAAAAATGAAGTAGATATATATTGCATAAATTGTTGCGAGCAGCTGCGTGACGATTCAATCGGGATACGATTAGAGTTTTGTTTTAAATAAATTTTTTACGCAGCGATCGTTTCAATCGGAAGTTAAATGTACAGTCACGTTCGTTCAGGTCTTCGTACACTTAAAAAAAGAGTCACCTTTTATTTAAATAAAGAATATATAATATCGTACAATAATATGTTTATTTCCTAACGTATAAAGTAACAATAAAGTTTAAAGACTAATAACTCCTACATATTTTATTTAATATCGTTGCCTTTTATCTGTATATCCTATTTTGTAATAAAACGATGAAAGAATAATAATACACGCTGTAAAATCATTTTTCTAGACAAAGTTAATGCTTTTATTTCTGTTTTGTGATAGTAACAAATATATAGCATATATTTATAATTACGTTATACTTTAAAATATAATCTTCGTTGTAATATATATAATTTTATATACAACGGAAACAAACGATATATAATCTCGTCGTGTTATTTATGAATAAAATAAAAAAAAAAAAGTTCGGTTTGCTAAACGGTTAACGCGATAAAGTGTTCACGATACAAGTTCTTGAAAATTAAATAAAATTTGAATTAAATTTTCTATATTTTTGTAAATTAAATTTTCTATAGAAATTTCTTTGAGCCTTGTATCGTGTATTAACGAGTTTCCATCTTGAATCAACAAGCGAACCTTCACGGCGTGCTACATATTAACGTGTTCGATATTATACGTAAGTGCTCCAACTATTCGCAACCATCAAAGATGCTATCAAAGTTATTGGTATTCTATTATGGCCGTGACAGCAGTTTCGTTACAAAGCTTACCAAACTCGAATATTTCCATTAATATTAGCGATTGTTACACAAACTAAGCTTTAAATTACATATATTTTGCATCGGTATATTTCACGCACATTTTGGCGTAATTATTTCATAAAGCTAAGATTATATTAATAAAACACAGACTCGTGAACGTGTTCGGACACCTGTTCCGAAATACTTTCAAAGAATGATCCGTACAACGTCCGATAATAAAGAAAATAATAATTAAACGATAGAAAATCACGAAACACAGAAACGTTTACACGCGCAACATCTAAGAAGACATTCGCAATCGTTTGTCGCATCGTATCATCCACGGCGTACGTCGTAATTTCATAGGAATAAAGTCCTTGGCTTACGAGGACGGTTACGAAGCGATAAGGCTATCGCAAATCTTTTTATTCCGGAGAAGACCGTTCTATATTATAATCTGTATTCGTTTCACTATGTAGTCGACGGTGCTTCACAAAATGTCACTCTGAAGCTGTGATTAATATGCGGCTTATTGGTGAATTGCAGTCATGTGTGCGCCCTTGGTAGCATATTCATGTACCCGTGACTGTGAGGTAGTTGCAAAGCGGTTCGAATTCCTCTCTCCGTCCCTCTCCCTTTCGTTTTGTCCCTGGCTCCTTCCTCGCTCTGTCATCCGACTGTCTCCCTTTCCGTTTTCTACATACACGAGAGCACTGGTGTGTGTACGCGTACGTCGCGTCGTATCGTTTTGGACGTAGCACGGACATTTGCTGACTGGCGTTTGGTCGAGATTACCCGGTCCAAACCCACGGTTTTCCTCTTTCTCTCTCTCTCTCTCTCTCTCTCTCTCTCTGAATTACAGCAAGTCCAATTTACAAGCATCGGTACGAAACGAATGCAAAAATGAATTGGACGTCATGAGCGACTGACCAGCCGAGGACCGATGCGAAAAAGGGGACACAATGCGGCGCGCGAGCAAACGAAGAGAGAATCCTAGCCACGTACCAGCCGCTAGTTTCTAGATTGGCATATGTATATCGTTAACGTCTTCTTCGTTTTAGTACCGTTTGAGAGGATAATATTGTTGCTTACGCATTATTACATCATTTTTCTCGAAGAATGTTGGAAATGATTATTATCGCGGTAACTAAGATATTTATGCTACATACGAAGGAGGAGATAATTGAGACACGTTGATTGCTAAAATGGCATTAAATTCGGATCTTTTAACAACGTCGTCTTGTTTTGTTGATAATGAACTATTAGGCGATACTGTGAAATTTACGAGTTCATATTGGTAAGAGTTAGTAGCGACTGTCGAGTGTTATATCTGGAAACTCAGAGGGTTTCGTTTATGCCACGGTCGAGAATAGTCGCTATTTTTGAGAAATAAAATTTTAACTCGGACGGTACGTGAGGAATTTAACCTATTTTCAACAGTATGTTATTTCAACTTCTTCGCCTCGCTCCGTCCATAGTTTAATAGCCGAAACCTTGTCATAACAGCCCGTTTCATTAACTTTGTAAAACTGTTTTTTCGTAGCGAGCGTGTCCTCTTATACTCGTTTCAAGATAACGTCTTTGGCCGAAATCATTAAAGAAGACATTTCCTTTTTACGAATTACGAACATCGTGAAATGTGCGGAAAAGGCGGGCTGCTGTCTTATCCGCGAGACAAAATAGGTCTGCGAGCCATTCGAAAGGATGGATGCGTTAGCGCGCCGCGAATTACGAGCGCTATGAACAGCGTGTCGAATTCTTTCTAATTTAGAGTCAGCAGCTATTATACGAATCTCGAGGATCGAAACTTTATAATATTTTATTTCGATCAGTTGCATAGGAATTTGTTGCCTATTTGAATATAGATTTGTTCCTTATTTAGCAATTAGTTCTTTGTCTTGCGTTTGAAGGATTGTACGTAATACGCACTCTGTTTCAATTGTCTCAAGTTTTCAGCGAAAATGATTTCATTTTCTTTCTTTAATGAAATTTATATCCGACATTTTGTACTATGCACGAGGAAAGTTTCTCTTATACCTGCTTTTAATTAAAATTATACTTACAGTCTATCCAAGTGTGTATAATAACATAACACGCTCCTTTTTCGACATTTATATGAAATGTAACATGTACATATATATATATATATATCCTCGCATTTATATGAAAAATAGTTCCGACTTGTTAGCGGAATTAATTCACTTTACAGAAATAGAAGCGCGTTATAGCAGACGAACGGATCGAATTTGTTTTGACAACATAGTTAATGTTCAAGTGCTTGTAATCGTATTCGTGATCGTGATCCACTCGTGTAACAATGTTGTTACGATCTATCGACTAAGTGGCGATCAGTCAGGTTGCAGCTGTTCGATCGAGATCGCGAACCTTGAACGATATTAACGTTCAAGGTGGAGGTAGATTAAAGATGTCTGTTAAGCTGGTGTTTAGTAGGTTTGTTCGAACTGTTTATTTGGTATAAACGGAAGATATACCGATGGCACGGAAATCCTAGCTCCCAACGTTGATCCAGCGAAGCCTCGGACAAATTACAATCACGGCTTAACGAAATAGCAGTCTTGTTGAGAACATGGAAAATTGAAGTTAATGTCGCCAGTTAATGAAGTCAGTACATATTACAATTTACAATTCCAACTAGAACTTGTCTGGCAGTTATTTGTTATTTGTATAAATTGTTGTTACATAAAGCGAATGTGTTGAAACGAATCTGAACGTACGTGTGCTCTATATGGAGAATGACGCGTGACTCAAATTTAAAGATTATTGAAAAATGGCAAAACACGATAGCATGACGAATCTTAAACGCAGTCTGGTATATACGGAACATTGCCTGTTAAAGAAGCAGCAGGCTCGGCGAACGCTGCGGCAAAAGGCCTGAATCCCATACGAACTGCCTGGCAACGAACCTGATAGATCTTCGTAACGAAGACTATCAACTAGGTTTAATTAAAATAACAAATTAATATACAATATATCTGCATCGCTTCGTGACACGTCACTGGGCGTTGTACACATTTAGTGCCACGTGTCGTATATCAAAGATGATGATTAATATCTTCGCTTGATAGATTGCACAGGAAGGAAGTGAACGAAAAAAGAAACTTTACACAAACGTTACGAACATGTTGTTACACTCGGAACGAAATTGCTTGCCCTATATCTATTGTCTATTTTCTATTAATAGACGTTCCTTCATATCTGTTAGTATTTGCGTAAATTTTCTTAGAATTGTTCAAATCGTTAAATAAGGATTAACATATGCGTTACTTTATGTTTTTTTGTGAGTAACGATGATATTTCTATATTTACATATTTTGGATCGTATGTACACGCAATAATAGATGGTAATAGTAAATGGAAACTATAAAATACATACGCGCATATCGAATTTTAATAAACGAACGCAAATAACTCTTGCGCTGTTTTTACAGCTACGACACATACATTTTCGTACGAAATATAGAAGAGGCAATTCGGAACAATTAGTAAGGAACGAGGGCAGATGTAAATTGGATATCGTGAGTGACCGATCAATTAGGAATGGATTACGGAACGCTAAAAGAGGAAGCAATAGCGCAACTAAAATGTGGACAAAGAACGTATTAAATTATTTAACCGTGTCTCGGAAATGACCACTAGATTATCAAACACCTAAAATAAAAATCTAAAATGAAACGAATTAGGATAAGATCGAACAGAATAAAATCAGTACAATAGGATAGAATCGTCGAATAAAGACTAGAAAGGGAAAGTTCGTAAGTCGTATTGATGCATGCGTATTAAATAAATAAACATAATAATAATAATAAAAATAACAACAACAACAACAATAATAATAATAATAAGTCACATTTCCTTTACCTTTTACGAGAAAACAGTTTCAAAGTTCATTACGTTGTTAATTAATCGTCGTAACGATTATAACGTTTGTTTGTATATTTGATTTTGAAATTAAACATGTTTCTTTGTTCTTTTCAAAATCTGACAAATATTGCTCGTAATAATATCACGGTATTGGAAGCACTAAAACGTTGCTTATCCTAATAATTATACCTTTGGTTTTCGTAAAATTTCGTCAATTTGTCAACTATTTTTAGAGAAAGAGTTATAGATTTGGTCCTAACAGGTTGTCTTCAGTTTCGATCATATCGTACTAAAATTCTTTCGTTTAGCGGTAAAACGTGCACACGTATCATGATTTTCTCCTCTGATCTGCAAATATAATTAAATATGATTTAAGCGACAAGTTTAAGGCAAATTTGAAACTTCCCTGCTGAAACGTTCAAATTCAAAGGTAACTGTAGTAATTATCAAGCTCATAAACGCGAAACGCATCGTTTAACATCGAATAACATCGTTTCTCCTTTGTTGTTTCTATTTGTTACGTTGAACGAATTAATCTTGCAATGGTACGCGAGTTTGGTGAAAATTTAAAGGGAATAACGATACGAGTAGGTTAAATACAGAGGAAAAGCTGTACAACACGCAACGACGCACATACCAAGGAGATCGCATGCATTCGATGTTGTAAGGTTCCGTCGTGTCGACGACGCGACGATTCGAATCCGTGTATATTTTTCGTCGGCTGTACTTTCATAGGTATTTGGTATATGGAACTGGAACGATTCTGACTCACCAAGAATCGACACGAAACAAACGCGAAGGTAAGTTGGCGGCGGAAATGGATTTGCAACGAATTGCGATAGAAACGATCGTAATAATAACGATCGTCCGATTATCTCGTAGCACGACGGAGAAAGAATACCAGACGGTAGATGTATATTCTCGAAGATGAAGGTGTGTTTGTGAACAAACAGAATCCGAACACGATAGCCTATTTAATTTGCATATTTACGTATGTCATGCGCAGGTGGTTACAAGGATGAATCAAATTACATGGTGTTGCACTTGAAATAACGATAATCGCATTAAATAATTTCGCAGCATCAAATTAAACAGGAGGAATTCAAATTAATTACCGCCGATGGCCGTGCGTCGAGTGTCACGCGATGAATGTAATAAATAAAATGTACGCCAGTGAAATTTATAGATGATATCAAGGAATGTATTGTTATAACATTATGTAGATGGTATTAAGTGGTAATGAAATACGGTGAATATAATTATCGCGAAGAATACGATCGACGCCATCAATTATGATTTTTCTCCTTTCATTGTTATTTACAATCGTATCAAACATTGTCATAGATTATTGGCAACGTAATAGAATGCAAAATTTATGTCGAATCGCAAGTTATTGCAAAATTTTCAATATTTCAAATAACGTTTATTTTAATTATGTCTCGTAATTACGTTGTTTTATTATCATTTAAATCGTTCTTTATCAACGTAGCGTTAGCGTTGCACGATTCAAAAGATGGCGAACCTTCCCTTTTAAAAAAGTAATAACGAGTAATTTCTGTATCTAGATTCTTCATACTTGACGTACTTGAAAATCAACGTTAAATAGTAAAATACGGAAGGATTGAACGAATTTGCAAAAATGGAGATAATACATCGTGTTATATCAGAGTAAAGGGATATTTTATCGCTGTCGGAAATACATACAACGTAGAAAATATGTTATAATGTATAAATACGATTAATTTCGACATTCGCAGAATTCAATAATCATAAAATCACCAACAGATTTTCAAACCAAGTCAAAGGCAATACGAACAATGCAACGATGTTATAGAACGATAATACCGAATTCCAATGAAACAATGCCGAAAATTTGCCCACTAATCGTCGTTTATACCCCATATTTGTAGCCTGTGTGGTTTATGCTTTCATATGTGTACACGTGTACGTGTATAACCCATTATTTTGCATTTCAGCAATAATTATTAGTATACAAAACGGTACTCTGGAAATATACGTACATACACACGGTTCTGTAACCTACATGTTATAAAATTATAAGAACGTAGAGAGGGTGATTATAAAAATAATAACGAATAATGTTCAAAAATTGAGTACAACTATAAAAGTCGATGATATATCGACTATGCTCTTTCGATCGAACCTTAAAAAATAACTTCGTTATCTAAACTTTCTCAAGAACGTATAAAAAGTTTTCAATATTAGGGTAAATATATCTGCAGATAATATTTTACTAACAACAGTATATAGGCACTATTACGAAATTCTCGTTTCTTTCTCTACATTTCTTATCGACCGAATCGTTCAGTCACGAAATCAATTATTTGTTTCATTTCATCGAGACGCAAGCTGTATCCATAAAAATTTGTATAAACTGTTCAAATACTCATATACTATACTATATCGTACGTATATATGCATATGCATACAGATCTGTATTATCATTTCGATGCACGCGCTTTTTTAAAACAATTTGATATAATTTAAAAACAGTTTCACGAGAGCCATGAGTACCTTTGACTCTTGTAAACCGTCTTTTCTAACACGAATATTCCAGGTTTTACTTAAGTCACGCATCGCCAGAGTTCGAGACGTGATAAGTTTGCAAGAGGGAATTTCTCCAACTGATGTGCAAGTTATGGTACTTTGCCAACTGGTAAACTTGGCAGATTATACAATAACTTTATGATTACTATTACGTAGATTATTAATCAATTTCCCTGCCTCGAGTAACCAAATTCACCTACCGTTAATTTCATCCAGAAAATGTTTATCGAAGAAATACAAATACCATTAAATTCGTAAAGTTTACAAACCGCTGCTGACAAAAAATAGATTCATGTATTACTGTTTATTTTAAATACTCTTATAAATACTCTTTAACGTTATAATTTCAAAATATTTGAGACAGAGAGCGAGGTAATATCGATTATGAGATAAACGTTCTTTATACAAGTTGTACGTATAGTGGACCTTCCATTGCACGAGATAATTGGGAAACGGAAGAATTTTCGCGTAATGGTACAAGAAGCGTTTAGCACTGAATTTTGTATACAATAATCGAGATAGCGAAACGCGAAACGAAATATAACCGTATAAAGTAAATATAAAATCAAAAACAATCTATTTTGCTCGATTCTACTTATTTTTTATGGAATATAAAAAGCATCGAAATGGATTGCAAATTTTTGTGGCAGCTAAATTACAATTTCTTCAGTGCCGTTAATTTCGCTGTTACATTCCTTTCGTAAGTATGCGAGCGCGTGTTCGTTGTCGATCGACACCGAATTAATCTTGACTAATTAATTCACGAATGAGACAGTGGATGTTCCGACCAGCGAACTATCAGCGATACAAAGGAACGTTCTCCGAACGATGCGAAGTTTTCGAACATTTGCTGTCGCCGACAAGACTGGACAAGACTGTTGCAGGAACAAGCATTTACTATCGCATGGTAATATTAGCCCGTTCCCTTGTTTCGTTTCGCTTTTTTTTTTCTTTTTTACTGTGACATTTAGAGCAAACTTTGAAACTTATCTGTATGATTTTTATGATACTTTGTTCATGACACGAAAAAAATGTAATGAATGTTTTGTAATAATAAACGCAGAGCACCATTTTACGAAAACTAGCAGTGATTTGTTTTACACCATTATGAATCTCAACGTTCCGATATTATCCCGGCAACCTTCTGGATATTCAAAGTATTAAAAAAGGACGGCAATGTACGCGTTAGAAGCTTTGCTTTTTCCGTTCTTCCTTCGTTCTCTTTCCTGCACTACCTGAACAATTTTATGCGACGCTTCGCAGGTCAAGGAAGCTTTTATTGCAATAGAACGGTATGAAAATAGATAGGAGTGGCAGTCAATAAATTGAAATGCTATATTACGCAGCACACTATAACGCGCATTAAAGTTTAGCCAATGACGCGTAACAAATTTATTTGTTGACATTTAGTTAAAGAAATGGAGGAAGAGCTGTTTAGCGAGGATTTGGTACGATGGGAGGAGCAGAGGGTGAGCGTCGGTCCAGCAGAGTCGCCGCAACGTACAACTCTCATTTGGCTTCTATTGTCTGGGTATTGCTGAGCCTGGATATCGGCTACGACACATACCGGTTGATTGTAACATAAAAATCTACATTTTTCTTCATTGCCGATATTGTTTCCACTCGAAAAAAATATAGTCGTAATGCTTTTCCATCTACGTCAGCCTATTGGGAACTTATTTTGCGAACTAGTTGGAAAATAATGTTGCCTTCGACGTTTATCATTTTGTAGCCGATCAACGCTTCATCGAAATTCATACTTAGTTCTCTGTAACATTGTTATAATTCAAAAGTTTTTCCCACGTATCTAGTTATAACAGCTACGCACTAACCATCTACTTACAACGATTATTAGTTTGTCGCATGTTTTAGATTGATATATTCATTCGCGTACGTCCGAGATCCATGTCGTACGAATCTCTAAAACACAAATTAAACGTTACGAAATTCTGAAAAATTTGTCTTCAATTTTTCAACTTTTAGCTCTAAATGTTACGTTTCTAAGAATCGATATTCGTGTTTCGAAAGTTATTATTAATTTTCACTGTGAGCTAAAATTCAGAATCGATATCGCGTCTGTTTCGAAAACACGATACGAAGTAATAATCATATTGTCAGTATCGCTAGATTATTAGATTATTTGATCTTATATTAGAAACGTATGAGATAACAGGGGAAAAAAATAAAACGGTATTTTAGGTAAATCAAACGATTTTAACAGTATATTATTTAACTGTTTAGTTTTCGTGGCATCTTAAATGCTGTCTACCTCGTGTTCTCAAAATTCTTGTGTTCAACCTTTCCGATTTAATACGTTTCCAACGATACATGCAGTTAAAACGGAACTCCTCTACTACATGTATTATATAAGATCATGCATGCTTATATAGCGAGACTAATATACAATGAAGCGCATCTCGTGGCTCGTAAATCAATTAATCACTGTAGCCGAGAACTATTTTTCTTTCTACTGAAATTTCCTTACGAGATTTATGAGCACTGCCACCCGTACCAGTATTATCTACATATAAGGTCAGCCAGAGCTAGCGGGGGTTAGTTGATTTAAATCACTCTATTCGAACGTCCACTCTGCTTCATCTGCATTTAAACAGTTATGCAGAAGTTTGCATGCGTGTATTCACGTACGCCACAATTTTCATCCTATTTTACAATATGCATGGTATTTCATATTCCCCGGACCGTTTATAAAAATATTCCCAACTAATTTCCAACCACGGAACTAGAATAACGTCGAATTGAAATTCAAAGGCCAGTTTAATATTTCGCTGCATGCTTTCAGAAAAGTTGATAAGCTGACAAATTGCGAAAAAAATGTTGGTCGATATTCTTGGCTCGATTATTGAATCTTGTTTTGTCTGTAGTCCGAAAACGAATTAACTATGCGTTATATTTTTATGAATATTTGATTATTTAATTCCAGTTAATAGTTCCGAATAAAGTAAGTATTCTAATCATATTGTATAATTATAACGAATCAGCATTTTTAGACAGTAACTAAAAAAGAGGCATTTAAAAATCCAGTTGCTTTTCAAACATGCTATAAATTTGTAATCGGCTAATACGGTAATAGTAAAATCTTCCATTTATCGTTACACCTACATTCCCCCTTTCCATTTATGATAAACGCAACTTGAATATCGTTAGTCTTGTTCCTGTTTTACGTTGAAGGAGCGTAAAATTACCGATAACTTATAGATACTTGTCGTACACGAGGAATTTTTCCGCCCTTATGAAATTTCCTTTTCCGATTTTTTAACGCGCAAAATACAAAAAAGGCCAAGGACATACAAATTTCAGAGTATAGAACGTTTGTTAACTTTCAAAATATTCTTTTTCATTCCGGTTTACGTTATGACCACTCTCATACTCGTATCGAGAATCATATCGTTTTTTCGAATCGGACAAACAAAATGACCGCAACATCGGAGAACCGTCTTTTTAAAAGACTATTACAAATTGAAACGTAAATAAACGCGTGGTGTAAAAAGTCTATATCAACAAAATTTTACTTTGTATTCCGGATTACGATATCCCTTTGATAAAAGCATCCTTTTCGACAATCACATATTCGGCAGTGAATCGATAGCGAACAATTTTAGTACGTAAACCAATCGGTTAGTATCATCCTCAATGATGCACTAATTCCCTAGACACGTGGTTCAGCTCCGATCGAAACAGAAAGGACCGAGGCAGTATTCATCGACCGATCAACCGTTAACGATCAGATCGAATGCTCAAATTTCCAAAAGGTAACTAACCGTAAAAAAGAGGGAAACCCTACTACTAACCATACCCGAAATTAGTTGAAAATTTGAGATACGTCAATTTTAATGGAGCAACAGTGTTCGATAGAATATTAATGTCTAAACTGGAAAATTTCAAGATGCAAAAACGTATAGAACGATGGTAGTAGTATATTCCTTCTTCCTTTTGTTAGGTATTTTGACGTTTCAGCCAATTTCTCTCGATTTCCTTCTATCTTCGATTATATTTTGATTTTTGTTTCTTACTGCACAGCCACTGCCTTTGTAGTTTTATTTCTCTCTTCTCGCCTATTTTACTCTCTAAAGCATCCCTTCTTCTTTCTACTTCTGTTGTTGATAGGTCATTTCTTTGGTAAAATTCTCTCCTTTCTTCTTGTCACTTCGTCATCGTGCTACTCTCTCTTTCTATCTCTTTCAGACGTTCCTTTAATATTTCACTATCTGACTCTTCCACTCTAATTTTGTTTCATCTTATGACTAAAACGAAATATTTTAATATAAAATAGTCAGAAGATGAAAGAACCTGTTAGGCATAAAGATATAATTAACGAAGTTTTATAGGAGCCAAAGATACATACTTTCGATACTATGTGGAGGGTGCAGAGGAAACAGATAATTCTTTAATCTCAAAATCATATGAGAAAATAATTTTGATGACATGAGATTAATTGACATCGTGTTTAATTTTTAAACGATTTCACTGTAAAAAGTGAAAAGTCTGCATTTTTGTATATTTCGTTAAATTAATAATAAAAATTTATTATACCCACGAAACCACATTTAATAGATAATCTTCGATATCATAAGATTACGATATTTCATTTATCTCTCTCTCTCTCTTTTATGTTATAATATTGTTAGACAGTCGGTCCTCGGTGATATCGATCAAGTATTTGAGAACGTTTTTTGATGTTGTATAATCAGAAAACTGTATTGTATAAAGGTGTGCAGATCCGGTACTCTGGAAATTAGCGAAGAAACTCTAGTACCCGACAGAGAAGCACTTTGGACACGCTGGGAAGAACAGCGTCGGTTGCAATAAGAGCGGTAGGTGGCCGTGGACGTTGCTCGTTCGGAGGCACGAACGTCGATGGACGGGAGAAAGATCGAGGACAGGAATCACGAGATTGAAACCTGTTGGACGTCTGTTGGAAGTCAAGACAGCCGCAGAAGGATTGCTGGAAAAGGGAAAAGGTCCAGGGGTACGGGAAGAGGACGACGTAGCGGATACACGTACAATTTCGTCAACTGCTTCCTCGGTTGTCAAACTCGTTTCGAATCGCGGGAACCGTCGTGAATGCTTCGGAAGAAGAACTCGTTTTAATCCACGAGAGCGAAGGTCGGTTGAAAGATGTTGAAGAATGGGAAAATCGTGTCATCCGAAGAGTGGTATCGGAAGGAGAAAGTTGGGACTCTGAAATCGGTGAATGTCGGGGCCGCTGGAACGTGGATTCGCTTCGGAGCTCCGGGGCCACTTGCGAGTACGAACGAGCTCTGATTGTGGCGGTCTTATGAAGAAGCCTGAATAATACAGAAGCAAATCCCCTTCCGGGTCAACGCGATCACGAAGAACGCGCCTGTAGAACGTTGCTCTGAGCAAGACGCGAGCAGAATGTAAGAGCGCTTGTGGGGGAAATACACGTTCTCAGACCGACTGTTGCACAGAGGGGAAGGCAGAATTCCGCGGTCTCGACCAAAAAGAGGGCGTCTCGTTGGAAAAGGCCAGACTAAGCAGAGGGTGGCCGATCAACCGGTGTTCCATAATTGCACCACCGATGGGATTCTGGTGCCGGTTTGCGAGGGAAAGAAGGTTTCAGGAAACGAAAAGTTCAAGACTGGAAAAGCAAAGTGAAGGCGAGAATGTAAATTAGTCGTGCAGAGGATAGAGAAAATTCGGATACGGATACCGATGTCTTACTGGGGATTTTTACGTGGTTTCCCCCTGGGACTTTGGACGAATTTCGAGGCGTTGGTTGTCTGTAAAAAGCCACGCGGATAAATCGTAAAGTATCTGTTTTTCAGGCAGAAATATTCGTTGCGTCTGGTCGTTGAGATGCAAAGTTGCCGATAGACAGAATAAAGTTGCCGCGATCAAGTCGCCCGCCTTTTCACGAGAGGGGGCAATGATTCGAGCATGTGACAGCCGCAGTGTGGATCGCGAGTATTTGACAGTCGCAGTGTGAAATGTCATTGCCAACGCGAACCGCGGTGAAATAGGAGAGAAAACGATTCTCGATCCTCGGCGATATCGATTAAATATTCGAGGATGCGAATCGCTCGCGAAAGTTCGAATCGCGCGGACGTGTTTCGATCTCGTCTTAATCAGAAAACTGCATGAACGTTAATCCATTGTACAAAGATGCGAATAAAGCATGTTATGCCACGGGCACGCAACAATATAAATGTAGTTTATGTACCATGATACGAACAATGAAAACCAATATCGCTGGCCATAAAGTTTCGTTGCTGACTACTTAATAATAAAGCTAATCCGCTTTGTGTACACAGCTGACCACCTTTATCCTAGTTAGTTACTCAGTTTTATGAATACCGCAGATTTATTATCTATTCATCGACCTTGATTTAGATTTTCTTTCGTCTAATAATCAATTCGTTTTTCAATTGGAGTATTCTATTCTTACCAATTTTCGTTGATTCTCGTCGCAGCATAAAAATTATTTTAATCGGTGTAATCGCAATTACATCGCCTAATTGCACAATTAATACACGTATTATTTTTATATTAATAATTCGATTCGTTTCGATTTGAGTAAAAGACATTAACTTTTTTCAAATACCGTTAGGTCGAAAGCATCATTGGTTTATAAGAATACGAGAAGACCCGTTCTTGCGATAAGATGAAACAACGCGCTCGAAGACGTAAGTGGACGACGAAGCGATATCGATTAATGGTTCGGAGACACCTTAGGATCGATTCGTGTTCACTGATCAGGTAGCCTGCGTTCGGTATCAAAGAAAAATCTAACGAAGATCTATATCGATATAATTTTCCGCAGCGAATCTCGCAGCGTTAAAAATTCAGAAGGAATATCGTTTCGATCTTATCGGATATTTTTATTCTACTCATTTTCTTTTTCATTGTCATCGCAAAGTATAAATAAAGGAAGATTATATAATATAATAAATGGAAGAAATCAATAATTCCAAAAATGAAACTCATTTGTGTCTACATCTATTTTTTGATAGATTTAATTACATAATTAAAATCAGTTGCTTCTTTTTATACCTTTTGTCTTTTAAATAAATTTGATAATTTATAAGTCGAGGTAAAATAACGGAAATTTTATATTAATTCCAGCGTAATGGTTTGTGAGTAATTTCTTACTAATAACTGGGAAATAATCCTTTCAAAGACAATTTAAAAAACGTAAATGAATATCATAAAGGGGAGAAAACGGAGAAGGTTAATTAATCATTTTTATCGCTCTTTTACAATCACTGCTTGATTCTTCTCTTATCTTGTCCTTATTCGATTCTTTATCTATCCCATTTCCATAAGTAGATCTTTTCCAGAGGAAAAATGGGATCCGCATAAATTATGAAATAAAAGTAAAAAATGTACATCGATGGATTAATTCAGACTCGAATCTATTTTCGATCCATTCTATCAACCCGATGAAATTCCTACGTTTAATTCTCAGATCACTTTATTAATAGCATATTTATCCGCGTGTATTTACCGCATAAATTCTTAGAACATAATATTAATTCAATATAACAAGACTTATTTCCCGTATCCCTATACGAAAAGAAGATAAGAACACTTTTGTGTGAGAATCTATAGAGAAATATTCAGCGTTCGATAAATCGCTAATTGCCAATTAATTAGTAATCTATTATCCATACGCTAGCACGATTGATTCTGTTTCGACGATTCATACGAGTCGTATTCTCTTCTTTCCCAGAATCAAAGGTTAATTAACCTTTATCGTTGACAATATCGCTACTAATTTCACTCTTCGATTTCATATTGTACCCGATATCGTCTATCTGGCATTGTTCTTAAATACGGTATCAAGTGCAGAGAGGCGTGACGGTGAATTCGATCGAGCTTTCAGGCGCAAATTGTTAAATTTTCACTCGATCATCGAGCCTATTGTCGAACATCGGCAAGCGGATGTAAGCATATAAAGCGTCATAGACTGGACATTGTTTAGACACTGACAAAAACTGTCACGGCGCAAAACAGAATATCGGAAAATGTAATTCGAATATTAGCGAACAGCTTTCGTTTCTTATTTTCAAATGATATTTTTCATTCGTGAAACAGTACGAATAGTAATTGCGAAATAGTAAATCGAAAACGAATATATTATATGTTTTCTACTCAGTTTGGCGATTTACTTCCTTCGGGTATTGAAATAATTGTTTCTGAAAATCGCGGAATATTTCTGCTTGTTCGATCGTACAGCATGCGTGTAATCTTTAATTAACTGCGAATAATAGTAACTGTGGCATTACTAATGGTTCCACTCTTTGATTTCGCTTGCATCGTGTACAACGTTATATCGCGTAACGCATTTTGCGAAATCAACATTTAAAGCGGCACAATTAGAACCATTATTATTATTATTGTTGTTGTTATTATTGTTATTATTATTATGTAACGCAAAGTTACAGAATGAGCATTGATCGATGTAACTGTAGGAAAGATAGGGGGATTACGGTAGTATTCCCATACTGAAGATATAATTGGAGAAGTAATTGGAATTCTGCAATGTGTATCGTAACAATGTATTTAATAAAATATGCATTATTTAAAAATTGAATTGAATGCGGATAATGGTGATCTCCAGATACATGTTACTTGAAATTCAGAGGAAATGGAGTCAAGGAAAATTTCGCTAAATTCACTTTATATAGTGACTTTATTCTATGGAGCTATTCTAGAGATATTTGACGAAATTTCGATCGAAATACCCGGTCTAGTTTTTAATGACGATTTCACGTTAAATTGCAATATACGTAGATAACATGCGTGTTGCATTTGTACGCTACTTCTCGAACGAAAGTACGTCTACTGTCAGCATAGAACGCTGACACGTCACGCTGATAGCTAGATATTTTATAGAATAAAGAATAGATTATATATTTCAGACGACGCAAAGTTGCTAACTACTAATTTTTCTTTTTTAATTAGAAAGCATCGAGATTATTGTGAAAAAGATGGTGAACGTAGCGAATATAAGACAGAATTATTTCAAGAAGAAAAACCTAGTAAAAATAATATATAAAATCCTTTACTAACGATAAGAACTAAGTAGATATTTACAATTACGATATAATATACGATAGTAAAACCATTTTCATTAAACTTCTTAATAACTGTTAATAATTCTCCAAATAATCGCGAACGGTACTACTTAAATTTGAAAAATCCTACAAACAGAAGATCATAGAAAAGATAATGCAAAAGAAATTGTAAAATATTAAAAATCGCAACGACGCGAAATGAAGAAAAATCAAGAAGATCGTTAAATTGATACTTGGTTTCTCTTTCATCGTTTCCTTTTCCAAATGGAAAGATCGATTGGCTCTATTCGAGTGGATATCCGAAAGATTTAGGACATGTTTGAAACGCAGCTCGCACAAAGTTTCCTTTTTCGCTGGGACATAATCTCGGAAGCCCAAGGGAACTTCATGGAGAAAACGCCCTGCCCTAAGTGATGGAGTGGCGCAACAGACCGGGGTCAGTAAATACTCCTATACAGATAACCCAATTGCGGCTGCTTGCTTCGAGAAAATCTATCATTATCCTTCAATAATCCTTCTTGCCGTCCACGACTCAATTAAATTGGATAAACGATGATGGGCTTGCAAGTTTTATACTTGTTTAGCATATCATCGAGCGTAATCGTACGCGATACGAACATCTTTTACATCTTATTTTTACTCTTGTGTTAACGTGTTACGAATAATATTGCCAATATCGATCATTAATTTACTATATCGTAATTAGATTGTACGAGTTTTCTTATTGAATGAATCCAACTGATTATTACTAAACTACCGCATAGGTAAACCTTGTGGAACGATTGTGTTATCAAAAGTTCTTTTAAATTAGCGTAAATATTTCCGCCGATTTGATTCAAGCAGCGATATTTAAAGTCGACGCGAGGTTTTAGCGAACGAAGCTAAGCCACGTGTACTTTTAACGGGCCATTCAGACATATTACGACAAATTTTGCTACTAGTCGTTCGTTTTGTCTCGTGATTCGTATACTTTGATATAATTCAACCGGGCTTCGGTCTTTTTACACGGTAATTTACCTACGAACAATATTAATAAATCGACGAGTTACATGTCGTAGATTATAGACTTCTTATTTGTAATTCTGTAATTTTTCATCAAACGAGACGATCAAATAATTTATAATTTGTGAAATTTACTTATGAAATTTCGTTTATTTCGTTATTAAACTTGTGAACGCGTTATGCAGGATATTTGTCATATCGATATTAGCGACTTGTAACTTGCGATTTCGAAACTTTCCATTAACAATATTAATTCGATCGTGCGAGAGGACTCTGCCGACGTATACCACAAATTCGATGCTTTTCATCGCCGCTTTTATCCTCTGTATATTATTTCATTCGCGTCATACGTGTCTTATAATAACACGTACAATTCCAAATAAAATAAAATTTGTGAAAGTTTGCTAATAGATTGCCGATCTTTATGTCGAAAAGTGTACTTACGAGTACCATAGTCTATATATTTTTAACCGATGTCGATAAGAAAGCTTTTGCGAGAGTTTTAGATTTTTATATCGAATTAATTATATCGAAACGTCGTATACGGCGCTTATATCGTAACTTGCCTGCTTTGTTTTTTCGCAAATAGCCTACATATGACAAATAATGGAATGTTCGATGGTTGTTGAGTTTCCAGAGGTTCGCTACTATGCAATTATCGTTTATTAATTTGAGAAACAAAGTAACAAGACTGGTTACAGAGGAAAAAGGAAGTTAAGTTTGTAAGGAGCATTAGCGCTAGAAAATAATTACTGGCCTTCGTTTATATTTTATACAAAGTGTCTCAAAGTTTCACGCAGCACTAAGGTATCGTGTTACCAATTATACTGTGCTATCATAGTTACTAATGATATCATTACCACCAACGCAGAAAAACGCAAGGAAATGTTTTTTATGGCGTTAGAACATCCTTTACGCTGCCTCGATCTACAACTTTCTTGCGAACTGCAAATTTATGTACTCGTTCCCCTTTAAGAGGTTGAAATTTTATAACTTTCATACCGCGCAGTATGTATTATGCGCAACCTTATACGAGTAGACATAAATAATTCGACGAAAACAACGAAATTGTTTGAACTCGCCTTAAACATTCTAATTAAAAATAAATAATAATCACTAGCGATTACTGTGCAAATAAGTAAACGAATAGTGAAATAGATAATTTTGTATCGTGGAATAATCGTAAAAGATAAATACGATCATTTGGAATCTCGAATATCCACTCGCGTACGCTTTACTGTGTAAAATGTATTAGTTGTATCGATCGTCGAAATTGAAAATGTCAACCGAGTGTCTAAAACTTATAATACGTATTATTTGTATAAATTGGTAAGTCGTTAACAAGGGTTTTAATTAAAGCATAACCAAAACATCGTTTATAAAAATTCGTCGCTTGTAAAATCTGCGTATTAATAAGAAATGCGCGTAATAGATGTGGCGCGATCGATTAATTATACGGACTTAATTATACTAAATACAGATATTCCAAGTAATTTCGTTGTTAACTATCGCAACAGGCAAACTGTTATCCTAGTCGTCTGAAGATTAATCTGGAAACCAAGATCCTTCTCAAAGGATTTAATTACAGATGTAACACCTAAGGATAATCGTTTAACGCGTGGTTATATTTGGAAATTTCTGTACGACGGTATTCCTTCGCGTTACACCAACGTAAATACGAAACGACTCTTTATCGATCATTTACGAGATTTCGCGATAAAATCGAATTATTTACAAATATATGTCGCTCTTTACCGCGTGAAAATGAACAAAAAATATCAAAAGTTCTAAACTTTCCCAACAATCCGATACTTTGGCTACTAAGAAATGATTACCCTTGTCGTTGCATTTTTCATACCGTTTTGCGGAATAACACGCAATCCTGTTGCATTTGTCAATATCTTACTAACGACAGATTTATTACGGAAAGTTGCGCTTAAAAGGCAGGGATGTTTAAAAAGCACTCGCAATTTCCTGTCCGCGTGAAAAATTCAATGTTTCATTTTCTTCTTTGTCTCTCAAATATGGATCGATCGAAGCGGATCGGTCCCGTCAGGAAACATTACGTGGCTTGTGTGAGACAGAGAGACGCGATACGGTCCTGAGAACGCATCGGCCCCGTGCATATCTCCGTTAACGACGCTTTTCTCTTTCTGTCTTTTGTTACGATATTCGCGAAGCGGGGTTACAAAAATTAATGATCCGGCGTAGCGCTTAAAAAATTTTACAAGCCGTAACTAAAACGAACGCGAATACACGCGAAGAGACGTACGAACGATTCGAACGGTCGACTATTTATTCACCGATACGTGCTCCCACTTTAATTCGATATGCTGCTGCAAGCTTTAATTTCATAGATGAAGATTCTGATTAAAGAACGGAAAAGGGACGAAACCGACGGCGGTCGCTCTTGCCTTTCGCTCGTTGCTCGATCGAGGCTAATAAAACCGAAATGTAGTTGGTTAAGATCGTTAATTAAGTAACGAGTACTCTGTCGTTGATAGTAGGAGACATTGAAATTGATATTCAAACGAACGGCGTTCGTTATTTTTATGTTAGAACAGTGGAATTATGTGCTCGCGAGAAAAGATGAAATAACATGTGATAATACTATTGATTAAATTCTGCTGTTAAGTCTGCTGGTGGAATTAAACCACTGTTTAGCGTTAAAACGTTATAAAGTATAAATTTTTAGTTTACCTATTGCCATGCTGTACTATCAATTTTTACTATTTACTGTATAGAATAGAGTTATTTGCACTTTTTAAGAATTGCACAGGAATCACGGATTCTATAATTAACAATTTCATAGATCTCTAAAATTCAAGACTTTCGCGTATTATATACGTAGGACACTCGAGCTCTCAACTCGAAAAACTCGAAGAACCGAGAAAACTTCGAGATATTAGGATCATTAGAAATTTTATGGAATCGCTGTAGATAAAGCAACGTTGTCACTTTTGTTAAATACGTTTTTTTATTGGCGAGTAAGCAAATAAAATCAAAAAGTAAAATAAAAATCGAGCTATTAGAACTGCGCGAGAACCTGGATATTTACCAAAATGGTTTTCGCAAAGTACGAGCATGCACCTGCTGTAATACCGTGTCACAGTCGAGAATAGCCAGATCCTTATAAAGTATATCAGTCGATAGAGAGACTTTTTATTCCTACGTTTTAATGCTCTTTTAATGCCGACAAGGGCGGACTTTCTTCAAAGGACGAACAAAGGAATTCGTAATTCACGTTGGCTAGCTCGCGCTATGCCACTGACTTCCGGACACTCCCACCTATCATTCAAACAGAAGTTTTACGCGGGGTGTGGGCATCCGTTTTAAAAGCAACTATACTTCCGAGTTTCGATACAAGGTATACGGTTTTACGTGCCATATATTAAAACACCGTTCCTTAGGATGATTGGCACGATAACATGTGCCAACATTCCGCTCGGCGTTAACATCCTTTATTTATACTCATATTGGTCTTACTTAACGCTACTTTTAATTTATCTGATCGCTTCCCATGCTTTCTAATAATTCGCCATTTTTCGCAAATATAATTTTAGTCTGAAACATACGTGAGACTATTATCGACGTTATCATCGAAATTATAATCGACCGTTCGAGATCATTAGAATGCGGATGTTCGCGCAAATTCACACTTTCATGAACGCAATCGAGGAAATGGTACGTGAACAGAGATTTGTTCCATTCTCTAAACCTTAAAATTTTGGATATTTTCTGTAGATGTTACGTAGACTGTAAGTCTTTATCGTAAATATAGTTGTAGGTAAATATAGGAATAAAAGTAAAACTTATTTCGTTCAAATGCAACATTATACGTTAATAGTACGCTATAATAATGCGATGATACGTTTTCATGCGTTTTCGTGTAATTTTTAATTATATACAATATATTCAAGAAGACGTAGGAGGAGGACATTCTGTACATGTTTATCGTATAAGGATAATAAAGGAAATTGAACGTTAGTTAGCCGGTACAAAAATAGGTATAATTACGAAGCCGGTATAACGAGCTTAAAAAATGAAATATTTTCCATATTTTTTTAGGTAACTAACTGAAACGGTTTTTTCCTTACGGAGGCTAATTACGAGTGTAGCGTATTTATCTAGTAAGGATTTAGTATCAGAAAGCTTGAAAGCTTGAAACAAGATTTTATTACTTTCTAGAAGGAAAACGTATATTCGACCAACATACATGGGTGCGATTGCGTGCTGTATGAAACTTCTATTTACGTATAATAATTAACAAGTCGCGTTATCAACGGATTACTAGTTAATAATCGTTAAGTATAAAAGCTACTATTTTCCTATCTTTTTTCTATATATTTTCTATAATTACCTTCGGCTATTCTACCACCATTTTGTTATTGAAAACTGTTTTTCTATAAAAACCGAGAAACGTGGCTTGTGCTTTTCATATTTTAAAATATTTCAATTCGTATTTCAAAATTCATATTTTAATTGGTAATAGCAAAAAAATCGACGTTCTCTTATTATCCTATACACTTCGATTCTACGTTGTACGTTGAAAATGTTAGCTGCTATTTATCCGATTTGGCAAGAATGAAACGACAGTTCGGTCTGGAATCAAAGTCGAGCATCCAACGTAAGATATAAATATTTTAGGCGCGAGTTGTTCCGCTAGAAAATGGCGATTGTGGATTAAGAGGTCGGTAATCGAGAAAAGTCCTCTTGATATTGAGACACAACGTGCATTTAGACTCACGGCGCGGTAGCTAACGACGTTTAACGGTAAACTCGTAGTTATGCAGTTGATTTCGCGTAATGCCACGTTAGCCGCAATATGGAAATCCGCGCTGCGTGAGGATAATACCCTGTCATATTGTGAGTGCCGCATAATATCATATTGCAAAACATTACAACGCAGGTGTGTGCATGTGGGTGTATGTGGGTGAAACACGTTGTCGGGCCATTCAACCAATCTCTCCGCTGTCCTTCTCTCTTCCTCTCTCTTATTTCCTTCCGTCGGAATTTTTCCTTTCCCCTTATTAATCGCGGCAAGCTTCTTGCCGTCGCGTTAATAATTACCAGCTGGCTGACCACGTGGTTTTGTTTCGGATTCTACTTAGCTTTTCCTTTGAAACTCGAATTACGATTCGAAAAGGGAAAGAGAGAAGGTAAAACACAGAGCTGAAGAAGCGACGCTCCGGCCGGGCCGTGAAATAAAAGGATCTCTTTTGAACAATTAGCTTCCGGCAGATATAAATATTGAGACAGCATTAACCGGAGAACTTTCTTTAGCATCGCGCGAAATATAATCAAAGGAAGGGAAATTGAAGGAGACTCGCGCCAGGAATGAATACTGCTTTTTGTCGTTTCCATGTAAATAAAAGATAAATTAGCTTCCGATCTCGTTACAGTTATAACGTTAATTAAAGAACTTGAATGGATAACGTTCGCTTTTTTTTTTTCTGATATTTTACATTCGTCTCGCATCGAACGGATAATACGATACAAAATTTGCGAGGTAAAAGTAGAATTAGAATTACGAATAAAACTTAATCTCTTCGATGTTCAGAAACACGAGTTGTTTCCAAATTCGTTTCGAAGTTGAGAAAATTTGAGAAAAAGATATGGTTGATTAAAAGAATAATGTTGTTGCAGCATTCGATTTTAATTACCATTAGGATACGACTTTTAATCGCACGTATTTCTTATTGTCGTTTATTCTATTTATATCGCTATTTCATTGTTCATCTCTATCATCTCTTATCGTCACTACTCGGTGATTGAAATTTCTAGCGCTCTAATCGATACGAATGTACTATGTATTTGATTGATTTGTTGTAGCAGATACAAAAGGAAGCAGTATCAGTTACGGTCCGGTTAAATTAATTCTGATAATCCTACGCGTGTAACGTGCTCTAATTACTACAAATAATATTATTAGAACAGATTATTAAATCGTCCAAATTAATTAACTTATTGACAGATTTAACAATCACGTTTGAACACTGCTGACGCGATTTAACGATGTAATATCGTATTAATCGAGCGATTCGAACAATGAAAATTCATGAAATCGTCAAATCGTTACGTGTTGCACGTTTTTTTCTTTTTTTTTCTTTTAAATTTTAATCTACTGCACGCGTATATATCATGTTGGAAATTCGATATCCAATCCGACTCCAATAACTCCGATGTGACCGAATATCAGGGCTTCGTGTTACGCAAAGAATATTTTCGATAAACCTAAATATCTCGTTCGCTGCTGAATCTATTACCAGTAATTCTTAATACGTTCCTAGTCAGAATTCCCTTTCCTTCGAAGTTTGTCGTATAAAATACATATATATCAGCCGAGTGCTTCTCCTTATAGCATAATACAAAATATTTATTTATCGGAATGAGAAGAATCGGAAAGAATTTTTTCTTCTTACGAATTACATTGTAATTTACGTTAGACGAATAGATCACTTTAAATCTATTTAGTTTTGACGCAAGTTGATTCGACGATTTTTTAATTTATAGATAAAAAAATGGATAAAACAGTCGCGAAACATAGTCACATAATTCGTTAATCCTCGGTGACAGTAATTCGATATAGGTAAGAACGCGATTCGTTTATTTAGAAACTATTTTCTCCTGTTTTGTCGATAAATATATCGAATACGCTTTATCCATTCTTTTAAATTTAGCTTGGAATATTTTTTCGTTTCTAATGGTTACATAGGACGTCTATTTTATATCTTTGCTTTATTTAAAAGCTGAACATTTAAAATCCAATTTGAAACGTTAAAGTCAATTTGAATGCAATTAATTTCATTTTTCTCATTGTTTCCAACATTTCACAAAAATATCTCGAATCTATACGAGTGAACAAAATTCAATCGTTCGTTAAGATTCGATAACATTCTTCGAAATTTGAAACGGAGCAGGAAATCACGAAGAGAATACAACAAAAAGAACTCTATCGATAGCATGGGCATCGACACTTTGCAAAGATTGGAAAAATATCGTATAAGGATCGGAAAATGAATTCTGTATGACCTGTCGATAAAGAGTTGCATATCGTACATGCTTTATTGCAAAATTGGTGAAACGACTACTCTTTAATCGTATTGTAATGCGAGTTCGAAGATGAATTCTCTGTAATAGGAGGAAAAAATGAAACGCCTCTCGTGTCCAAAAATCAATTCAAGCTTAATGTAAGCTGAATTCTAAGGTATTTGTAATTTTTCTATCGTGTTTGTTAATAGCATCGCGCGAAGAGCGTAGAATCATGTTGCAAACAAATGTTTCGTGAATATCGCAGTTTAGTTCTTCGAAGCTGATTAGGACATGGCCAGTACCGTTAAAAACATCGTGAAAAGTTTCAAGCGTAAAATTATTTAAATTCCACGAATGCTCGTAAGCTTATCGAAAATAACGATGTTAATAATTACCTAAATGAAAACTAAATATTTTATTTTCTACGACTATTAAGTTTATAAAAAGTGGAAGATATTTGTGGAAAATATTTCGTACGATTAATATATCAGTGTCGAAAACGAATACGAACCAAATATTAATCTGTTAAAATACCTGGAACTAATTTGAAACATTACGTCACTTATAAAATAATGCGGTAGGTACTACGGTATAGTAAGTGCGAGCTAACGAGTTTTAACAGGTGGTTTTCTCCCTCGAAGACGTAGCATGTTGTATCCAGAGTAACCTCTGTCTAGGACTGTGTATACATATCCATACATGTTACTGAAACTCGTCAAACTTTAAATCTAGTCGGACAAGGCTGTAAAGAGAACGAGAACTGGTACCTATGAACTTCTACCTATTATCTCGCAAATACTAAATTTTGAACGAAATTCGATTAAGGTGAGTAATATGTGTACGTACAGCAATATGTTTTAATGTTTAAAATCATATGGATCTGTTTATCAGACTTTAACTTTATCTCCATTCTACTTGAACTATAGATCCTCTCACTTACGATACTTTTCCTTCGTTCGTTCATTTATAATACATTTTTGTGTAATTAATAATTTTATGATTGTTATTTATTATCTGATTAATACACGGCATACGTAATCACAAAATCTAAGCAAACTTTGAAGCAATTTAAGATAGAGAAAGATAATATTAAATTTCATTTAGCGTCGTCGATTCGTACGTGACTACTCCGATCACAAACCGTTTTATCGCACTTGAGCTGGTTTATTCCATTTTAAGGTATTTAATTCTGATTTGCATTCCACATATTATGAGATGAATACAACTGAGAAGCTTTTTTTTTTTGTTGCAAAACGCTGCACGTATTCGAACCTGAGCGTCGTACTGAAACGCATAATTTATGATATAAATTTCGGATGTATATTTATTTAAAAAATATTTAGAATATTTGTTACGCAATTCGTTTAAAAGTTTTCTTCGATGAAAGTGAGAGACTGAATCGAGCAGGACGCATTGTTAATCTATCAAAGAATACGATGTAATGGAAATTATTAAGAATGTGCTAGTAGACTTAGAAGGAAATGCAATAATGTATTCATAATTGATGGAACTTTAACCATGACGTACCTTTTATTAAAGACGTCAGAAAAGTATTCGAATTCCAGAATGAATTATCTCTGTATTAATTCATATCGGTACTTATGCTAATAATAAATCGAGGTGCCGCACATTTTTTCCTTTAAGCGTTTATTACCGAATTGTCTTTCATTTTAATTATACGTTAGATAGCTTAATATCTACTGCAACGCTTGAACAGTTTACAAACAAATTTGTTTTTAATCTAACGACTCTATAAATTGCGCAGTCGTAGATTATTGCGAAGAAAATTTTTCGAAAGATAATACATCGACATGCATGTATAAATTGCCAGTTACGCAGACTTTTAGATCGTAGACAGCACTTAGAATTTTGTCTTATTACCACTTTTGGCAATAATTACTTCTTGTCGCAATCGATATTCCATGCTATGCAATAGCGTGTCTAATGTATTTTCTTCTGTGAAACCGAATGTTTTCATTTCGTAATTTTTAAGTCTTCTTGCTATCTTGGCTCGTAAGTATCGTATAGGATTAACGCTTTGAATCGTTATCTTGTTGGAAATAAAAATCTTTCGTCAACCCAAATTTATTCGCAATTTTCTTTAAATTTGTTCGAAATGTATAGATACTTAGGTAAATTTGTTTAAAATTCCGTTATCGCAGACCAGATTTCCAGTTCTATTCGTCGCTATACATCCCCATGCCACGATGGAGTCGTCTCCGTGTTCTACAGTCGGAAATAAATTTTGCTCTTATAGCTCGGTATTTCACTTTCTCCGTATACGTATAATGCTGACCATCCGAGAAGATGATTTTATTCCAGAATGTATTGTCTCTGTTAATATTGTATCTCGGAAAAGCTAATCTTTCCTTTGTATTTACTTTGCTGATATACGGCCTTTCTCGCGGTATTCTTCCGTGATAATCATCGTCCCGCGAAATTCTGCGACGCAATTCGGCTTGGATATTCTTTTCGAAATTACTAGCAATTACCCTAACAAGTTTTGGCAACAGAAATCCCAGGGTTATCCTATATATCCCATATACGTAATACGTTTCTCTTCTCCGGAAGATAATCTTCTCGGTCGTCCTGTACCAGCTATTTGCGACGAGCTTCTCATTTTTTTACTTCTCAAATACCCGTGAAATATATAGTCAATTTGCTTCTATTTATTGAAAATTTCGCAATTTCTTCGTAAGATTTCCCATCTTTACGCAGTCTCGCTATCGACTCACGTTCACATTTACCGACTGTATTTCAAAACTGTTTCGAAGCTCGCGACTGACTTAATCGGGTTTCCTCTGTTTTTCGCGATCCATCGTTAAAACAGAGCTGTCTCGATATCGTCTAATTAAACGCAATTTGCTAATAAAGCACGTTCATCGTCGACAAGCCAGAAAAACGAAATCTTGACGTCGTAATTCATTAAAAGCTACAGAAGAAAATTGCATGTGTACCTGTACGTATACACGTGGAAGAAAAAGGGCAAGTACAACACGGTGATAACGCATTTTCTACTTTTTTTCCCGAAAATGATCGGAAACTTGAAATTACGGTTCGTGAGTGGAAACAAGGGGACTGCGCTTAAGCATTTCTTCGAAGCGAGCACGACTTTATGAGACTTAATATCGGTGTTTCGACGATAATTTCACCTCGCTGGCATTCGTTCCCCCTTTCAAAGCATTTCCACGTATACCTAAAAATCCAAAGCCTCGATAAGAGCAATTTCATGCGCGGGCATGTAGACGTGTCGTGACAAATCGTGATCCGCGCGAAACGTGGTACCAGATCTTAAAGATCGCCCGCTCGACTCCGCAGGAATGAAGTGTTAATCTTCCACAAAGAGTTTCGATCGTTTCGAGACACGAAGCGACGTTTTATTTTGATCAACGATTGCCGTGTCGACGCGTTAGAAACACACAAGGGAAGAGTGATTCCGACCGAAGGTACGCTAATATTTATTTAATCAACTAAGTTAATATTTGTCCACGTTTTTCCTCCATATTTCTGCTACTTCGATTTCGTACAATTTGTGGAGATTTCACCGTTTATAAACTGTGTTAGGAATCCTGATAAATCTTATAACTCAACGAATCGAATAGTCATCTTTCTCTCGATGCTTTAAGATTTCCATAATTTTTGACCGTAGAATACGAAAGTTGTTCGATCTTCGTTTTAATACGAACGCTGGTAAGAGAACTTCTCTTTATCTTTACGACACTTTGTGTTGATAATTTATCTATTTATTTATTTATATTTATGGGTAAGGATTTAACATGTTACTCGATTAAAAGTCAAAAATTAACCGTTAAACAGATTTAGATACGAGTAGAATTATCCTTATTCGTGAATTTCTATACTCAATAACGCGAACAAATAGATAAATAGGTATGATAAAAGCGAGAATAAAAAGTAGGACGGAACAAAGTACGAATAAAAAAGGAATCGCGCGAGAAACTTTGAGACGTCTGCCGTAAGTGTGAATAACAATCTCGTCATACTAATTGCAAGAGTTTATCCTCTAGCGGTCGACGATAAAACCAAGAAGAATACTACGCACGAGCCAGCGAAAACCAAAAGGAAAAAAACAAGTCGCTGCCCTCCTCTAACCGGAGTAAAAACCACCCCGGCATAAGCTGAACACACACTCCCGAGGGTGCGATATTCATATGAATGAGCGTCCAGTCAAAGTGATAAGATATAAGTCGACGGCTGGTGGCCATCCACGGCTATTTGCATAATGTAGGCCCTTCTCGTTATGTACGCCCATTAACCTCCGCGCCCCTCGTGCCCCGTCGTCTTCAACGGCACCCACTCTGCCGATCATTTTCCACGCGCGGGCCACTCGAACAAGGAATTTACAGCTATCCTTCTGAATCAACCTTCGATATAATAACGTTTTATAGTCTGTTAAGAACGCTGATGCAAACGATGTTTTATGACTTGATTAAATTGTTCCTGATGGACGCGTTATCCGCTCATCTGCAATGAAACGTTCGTCCTTCCAAGGGTAGTAAAATTAATTCGATTTGATATTTTATGTGCTAGAAATAATATGTAAATGTGATAGTTTTAGTTCGTAGAAAATTCTGTAACAAAGTATTTAATCGTCCGACGTGTGTACCATGTACCTACGTACGATTGTTCGCGAAGGTATTTGGACACTTGCAGAAATTTGTCGTGATTACGTTATTTTCGTCGTACTACATTTTGGCAAAGCTTTCTATCGTAACTTTACAGAATATTTTCGTTTGAGCGAATGTTCTATATATCGAGGAGGTTTAAATAAATATATTACATAGATATAAAATTTTAAGAGAAATTGAGCGTGAAAATTAATTTGTAACGAGAAAGTAATTAAAAGTAAAATTAATCGAATTTACTCAATTCATGCGACGACAAGACAAAGGATAAACATTATCATGGTCCAATTACGTTTTACGAATTTAACAAGTACATATGCTGAATTTCATATTACGGTATTTTATTACGGTTGGAATAAATGCAAATGTCAAGGAAATTAAAGTAACAAATATAAAAAGGTAGTTCGCTTGTAAGCATTTATCGTGTACAAAGTTAAACTAGAAGGTGAGCGATATACTGTTAATTTTTATGCCTCTATACGTTGTATTTAATTTATTCCGCGATATATTCGGCTAAAATAGTCAGCTAATACAGTTCGGTCGAAATAAACCGTCGTATTACGGTTTATTCTGTCTCGTCTAGCGTCAAACGTGTTAGCATGGAACACGCGTTAATATAAATACTTCGTACAAAGTGGTTTCGCTTTTAGTCATTTTAGATTCGTTTCGCTTTCAGAATTTCGTCTTTATCTTATATTTTTGAAATATCGAGTATTCGCTGTTGCGTAATACCGAAAGATCATAAATCTTTCTCGAATAACTTAATAACTCTAACGCTCTACTCTTTCTTTCTCCTACGATCTCCATGGAAATGCCTATAGATATAGTCGCTTATAGCGACATGTACATTAAAATAAATAAAGAATATTTATACGCGTTATTTCACATTTAGAAAACTCTATTTATACGATCGTTTATACAGTCGTTGTTTGTTCGTACGGGCATGTAGATAAACTAATTTATAAAATCCAAAATAATTCTTTACGAATAAAAATGTATGTTTTGTTTTATTCTCGTGTGCCTTCCTTTCAGACCGAATTGTTGCACTCGTATTTATTTAATACTTCAAAAGCTCTCAACGTTGTCGTATCTTCTCAAATATTTGTTTCCATTCCAATTTCATTTTCCACGGTTCATTCGTATTTGACAAATGATTGTAACATTTGCCATCATCTTATCGAAAATATCGATTTCACCTTACCATCTTGACCCAGTTCGCATTTACCTGCATTGCCTCTTGGCTACAAAATTCCATAGATCTATTCAAATTTTTACTCAATTTGTAGCCGTAGTATGTAGATTTCACCAAGATGTTCGAATTAATAATTAGAGACAACGCTCGTCTTTCTAATTAGAAACTACTGTATACGTATCTGCTATTACAATATTAAAATATCCATCTCAGAGATTTTCACAACTTCTTGATGATACCTTTTCGGTTTATCTTGGTTTTCTAAGTATCCCACTGTCTAAATATCTAAGTATCACGCGGATAGCAGTGTATCCATTATGATAAAATTTAAGAATAAACACCGTGCAATTATTTACAAAATCTCCGTAATTCGATGTTAACGTGCGCTTAATTTTAAAATAAACTTTACATTTTCACGAAACTTATGTATTATCTTACTTTCGATCGAGAGGAAAACGTCGCTTTTGTCAATTTAATTAGAGAGTAAATAAAATTCGAAAGAATGCTGCTTGCAAGGAGCAATTAATGGAGAGCCAGCTACATATTTCTACGTATAATGCAAGAAATACGCTGTAATGCCTGAAAGTCGTCGTATGAATGCGTAGTTTAGAGGCAGAGATAATGTCCGAGTTGTGCGCAACGTCCTCGGGGAAACAATCGCCACGATACGATCTAATTTCTGAGCACAGAACTTTGCTTTAATCTCAAAATTTCCGCCACGGAGAAACAATATTTTCCTCGTGGCACCATCTAATAGACATTTTATCTGTCCTCGGACCGACGGTCGTTCGTATCTGGATGCATCGCAATGAGCATACGCGTGTATTTTCTTTTTGCATTTGTTTTTACAATAAATCAACACGACGAAACGTAACGTTTGCTTTTAAAATGAAAACGATGATAATGGAATCTGGGTATATCCGATAAAATTTGTTTTTTTCACGCGTCAATTAAAAGTACGTTATGAACCGAGTTAATAACATTTTAAACATTCATTTTATATCGGCTGTATATCAAGTTCTTATATGTACATTTTATGTTTAAGATAATTAATCGGATCGCTTCCTACGAGTCGATGTAATAAAATTATACGATAAAATTCTATAAATCTAGAATAATATCGCTATATTTATAATAGAAAATTATAACACCTATATTTCTAACTAGCATGTTCTTAGAAATTAATGTATTTCATAAAAAGAAGACGGAAATACATAGTGTGTTCTTTAATGCGTACCAAGCACATCTATAGTTCGAATCTCGCATATAATGCTCTTTGACGTTCTTTCAAAATCGAGTATCAGTGGAAAATATCGTAAACCGATTTTCGCGATGTTCGTACATCGCAACTTCAACGTGAAATTATTTCAGATGCGTGTGTCATGCACATTTATATCGACTAAACATGGACGAACATTTCTGCGATTATTTCTTGTAACGAAGGAAAATTTAAGAAATTCTTTATATATCTGTATTCTGGCCACTATTTTATCGTTGCAACAGGAATGTACCAAAAGTTTCGGAAATCTTCTTTAATCGCTTATTAGAGAAATCGTAAAGGAAAGTCTACGCGTTAAAAAAGAACGCACAAGCCAAACTACAAAGTGAGCTTTTCCATTGGTCTTTGACGCATCATTTGCATTCATACTCGGAGCGTTAGCAGATGCGATGAAAGATATAAAACACTCGAGAGATGTGTTCGCAACATTGACGTCACAACGACGAACGTCGACGCGTGTACTTACACGCATCTGCTTTCATAAACAGATTCTTTACCTTCGCTCGTACAACGTACAGGTAAAACATTTACTTGCGAGGAAAAAAAGAAGGAAATACGTAGATGAAACGTTCGAAGAGCTATCGATACATAATGATACGGAACGTTTGTTTGGACGAAGTAACGAAGTACCGGATGATTGCCTCTCTCTTGGCTATGATTCGAGAACGACGCCAACCAGATTAATCATGTAAATGCTACAACAAATACAACGATACTATACTTTTCGCAGCCACTATGTATATATATGAATATGAATGAACGAATGTGCTTCGCATTATCCGCCGGTTTCTGACACAAGTATTTCGTCATCAACTCCGCGAGCGATCAAATTTTTCTCACTCGCGCCACGATTATTCCCTTTGAGGATTAAACGTGATTGCTCTAAATCGCACCTTTGCTATTTCCGTCGTAGCGCGCACCTTAACGAACATCGAGTAAAATCGAAAGGAAGCTCGTAAGCGGATCGTAGCGCGCGTTTAATTCGTCACAGCGAACCGACGACGCGACCGACGTTCGCGGATAGATCTTCGTCTCGGTCGTTCTCTTTAATTAGTAGGCTCGTCGCTCTCGTCCCAAGTATTGTTTCTCGTAACTGGTTTTTCAGTGGGGGAGGAGAGGGGCAAAGTAGCGAGGGGAGAGACGATAAAAGAAGGAGCGAGAGAGCGACGCCGCGGCAGAGGAGCGAGGAAAATTCAAAGAGAGACGCGCAAAAGAGAGCTCAGAAAGCAGATAAATAATAAAGCCGTTGACTTCATAACTCTACTCATTTTTGCGGGCTTCGACCCTCGCACTCCCTTCGCCCTCTCCCATCTCAGCCTGCCTTGCCCACAGGATTCTCCTGTTATGTTGAACAATACTGAAAAGAAGTCTGCGAGTGGGGTAAAGGGACGACGAGGGGGCGAGAGGATGATACGAACGACCGAAGACTGGAGTTTTAAGCGACGAGACAACCATGTCCGATTAATTGTGCCCGGAGGATTTGCGCATTCAAAGAGGATAATTCACCCATGCTATTTTATTCCTATTAACGCAAGCTTTTGCGCTCACATTCGGCCAACGCGGAGGTCAGCCGGCAGTTTTTTTTTTCTTCCGAACTCCGAGCGCATGCCGGTCCCGAATTTGCCGAATCGAAGTAATTGTGATCGACGTGCAGCGTGAAAGGTCATGGTAATCTTTTAGCGGGTTGAAATATTTATTTTCGTTAGAGTCGGACCGATTAATGCGCGTCTAGATTCTCTTTCCATAAACAACCGTAAATAACGATCGTGACAAGAGACAATGTCAACGGCGGTAATATCGATAGCGGCGTATGGTGAAACGAATTAATCCCTCGGATAAACAGGTGCGTAGATTTCGTTCGTGCGAGTCTGTTGGAGCGACATTGAAAACAAGACGTGATTCGATTTATGATAATTCCTACGATGTGATATATTACGTTTCGTTTTAAAAATATTAATGTACAAATTATACAAATTATTAGGAGATACCGTAGCGTCTAATGTATCAAGCGAGACACGAAAAGCGATCGGCTTCGATTATTCTTTTATTACTGAATCGATCGAAAACTTTTTTGTCGATTCTTCTATTCCCAAGCTTTTAAGATCGCTTCGCAGATATTGAAACGAATTCGGCAAGTATCAAATAATTTAATAATTTGCCGTCTACGCAAATAGTAGCTTAATTAAGGTAAAGAATATTTTTTGTGATGCTTGTCGAATTGGTTTCAACCTGCTAAAAGATAGATGTAAGAGAAGGTATAGCTTTACCTATAAAAAGCAAGAAGGTGACTTTTTGAAAGTCCGAGAGAAGAGTGGAAAAGAAATTTACTATAATCGTATTAAAGATCTTCTTAGAGCACGTTATATAGGACAAACAAATTTCCGATCGATCCACTAACCACAAAATGACGACGTAAAATCTGTTCTTGTAATTAAAATATTCCATTAAAAGCTCGTTGCTATCCAAAATACGCTATTTTACGTACGCTATCTACCAAAACGATATCTAAGTGGCCACAAAGATAGGAACACCAAAAATACTTATAAAGGATGGTCTTTGGCCTGTAATGAATGTGTTTTATCAAGAATATTCTTGTACGTTCAAAGATGTTCCGTTGAACCAATCTTCGGGTGCGTAGCTTTCTTAAATATAATAAAGCATTTTGAAATATAATAAATTCATCTTAATATTATCACTTTTTAGCCGCGAAAAGATTTTCCGCTAAATGGCTATGACATCCGCGGAACGTACAAACGAATCGCAAACTAACAGTACATTGTACTCTGCAAGCTGTTTTAAACCTTTAGCACTTGGACGATAGCGATATTTGATCGACAATTCGAATCCATCTTTGCGACGAATCTCGTTGAAACCAAAAGTTTTATCCGCTTTATGGCAGGGAGATTGTAGAGGTCTAGTTTATAGTTTGCATTTTTGCATCGATGAAAAAGAAATTAAGAACTTCTACGTTATCAATGTCATCGAAGACCAAAGGATCAACATATAACGACATATTGATAAAACGAAACGGAATATTAATGCAAAAGAATTTCGCGATAAATCAGACTATTTGAGAAAGTTCTGTTTGAGGTTCCCGCAGCCCGAGTTAACGGGCGTTAAACGCGAAGGTGCGATTGACATTGATTTACATTCGTTTCGTATTGCTATCCGGAAAGTTCCCACGATCAGCTGGAAGTACTAACTGCTTGTCTGCCGAGGACAAAGATAGAGCCGAAGAACGCGGTATCAGCACTTTTCTGCAAACTCTCGAACGTCATACCATTTCCCAAGAATTTCGATCGGTTACAGTTCATTCGATTCTGACGTATCCTTTTGGATTTTTAAATGGCCCGACGTTCGTTCGACTTTCATTCCGGCGAATGCTGTGACAAGAACGAGAATGAAAGTGATATCGCGATCGAGACTTCTTTCAGGACTCGTTCTTGATAATTCCTCGATGGTACGAATGCAAACACATATAATACGACAGTTTCCCTGACGAAATACCGAGTTTTATTTTTCGTATCTCATATCGTTATTTATTAAATCGCTTAAATATTTACGCTGATCAAATGCTTATTTTTCATGCTTCTACGCGTTGCTCACCGAATTGCTCGCATACCGGATATTCTGTTTCACCTATTTAATTTCTCATGGACTTTAGAAATATTTCGCTACTTCTGTGAGAATCGGCATGATAAATTACTTCTATCCTACACGATATGAGATTTTTCATTTTATCGTCGTACAATGTCGAACAAGGTCTTTGTGTTTTGTCAGTTTTACGCGAATTCTAACAGTATACTTGGCATTTTTAAAGTCTATGTGCATAAAAGTTATAAGATATTTACTGCAAATATATACAATAACTATGAAGGCTATTGGCACTCCATTGTACTTATTACAGCATCCACGTATTAATTAATTAGGCGCAAGTATCATTTGTTACGTACTACCGTGACACGATTAGAAAAATTTGATACCATGAAAATGAAACCTGATTTAAAAAATGCTTCGATGTAAAATAAACGTATGCGTCGACACTTTTTGTGGACAATGTATTTAGTAACTAAAGACTTATTAATATAATTCGCTGTTTAATCTTCGCAGAACACGTATACGTTCGTATCAAATAACTTCCGATTGATCAACTACGATAAACGAACGATAAGAATTAATGTAAAAGCGCAAAATAAACTACGAGAGCATGATAATAAGATATTCGATAATAAAGCTATTCTTTTGTACAAGAATACTATCTTGATTTAAATTAATTAAAAACTTACTTATCGATAAATTTGCTACTATAAAGATTGCTTCAATTGCAGAAAGAAGAAGTAAATTACCGCTTGTTTTGAAAACAAATTCAGTAAAAGTGCAAGTGTACTGACAATGTAATTTCCTCGAACTTATCAACCCTCTTGTATAGCGTGGCATAAGTAACAACAGTGGGACTGGGGACATACGAACTTGAATTATTTAAAAAATAAGCGAAGGAAACAGATTGACGTCTAAGGCGATAGAAACACGTTGAGTCATTGATGGATATAATATGCATATACGTAGCATACGTACGTAGAATTATTTTAATCACAGGAATTCTTTTCTCTTAGTCGAGTCTCTACCAATCACAATCGCGTTCACACCATTTTTGAGCGATACTTACGAATTATATTTTTGCGACGTTGTCTCGTACTTGAAATTAATTGGTACACTCACCTGGAAAAGAAAATTCGGTATTAGCATCTCTGTAAGAGAGAGAAAATTATTTCGAAGATCAAAAAATAGAGCATTGCAAAATCTGTACCACCTATCAAAGAACTCGAAATCTCCTGACAAATTTTAATTCTAAAGCATCGATTAATTTCCACGCGTCGCTAGATATTTTACGATTGCTTGTTCGAAATAAAATGCGATTTTTAACTGATCGAATCGCATTTACAATACGCAGTACCAGAATTACTACGTTGAACTTGCGTGTATATAAAACTCTATACGATTCAGTTTATTCCGTAAGTCGGTCAGAAATATTGATATTAAAAAATTATTCGTTGACGCTAGATTTATCGATCGATGATGCGTATTTAAATATACCGCAGATACATTATATCTAATTACCTACGGAGTAGTCTAAAATTTGTAATTTTCATAGATATACCTATGGATATGTTCACTTTGCAAATTTTGTAGCTAAACGATAAAGGCAGAAGTAGAAACAATTTCTAATTTTTTAAGTCGATGGACAAGAACATTCTTCAAAGGGGATATTGAATTTAAAATCGATAGAACAACTTGCAGGAATCGCTAGGACAATCAAAACCAACGAGGACATGGAAAAACGGCGGTAAACGACCAGACGGACGATCAAGTGGTCGAACGATACGTAATTCAAGATTTCGTGGATAAGAACGCAAACCCGACACTCGATAACGATGCCCATGAGAATGAGTCAACCGTTAAGGGGTAGACATCGACATGAAGGATTAAAGAGGAGCCATTCGAGTTCAAGCTGGCCGCCAACGTTTAATCAACGAACCAATGGTCCAAAAAATGTAGACATCGATTAAACGTATGGTGTATTAAATTTATTTAACGTATCTCGACAGAAACACAAATACGAGAGTTAATAACGTTTCTCGTATTTGTTACATTTTATTACCATGCTTCTCCACGCTAATTGCTACACGTTGTGTAATTAAAAGTTGAAATCTGAGCTTGAAATGGTTTTAAAACGGATAAATTCACCGTTGAATATCGATGGAAATATCGGTTGGGAAAGGTTCGAGTTTCTGATTGCGAAATACAAATATGTTAGGAAAATTTTCTTCTCTTTTTATATATAGTGGAAACGGCACACTAGGCGATTCTTTGAGAAATATTATTAAAGTCGATCATCAGAATCAAACTTTGCATATATTTTATTTGCAAAGACCGCGAAGCAAAAGTAAAACTGGAGAAAGTACTACTTTTACAAAATCGGTGAAACGATAGTTGTAACGTGAAAAAAATCCAACTTTCCTTCGATCGAATAAGCGATCCCCGATAATGCACCTGATAATGCATCTTCATCGATAATACAGCCAGTCTCGATCGCGCAACATCCCCTATTTGCGATACGATTATATCAATAAGAAAGATTTCTCGCTATGGAAAATTTTTACTTCGTGTACCGTGCGGAGTGTTGCCCGTGTAGCGGAGGAACAAGCAAGGGTATACAACTATAGACATGCAACACGTGTCGGTAAGTATCCAACGTACAGATAGACTAGGCAGTAAATAATTTAGCATCCCTTGCCGCCCGGCAGTCTGCCGCCCTGTCTGTAAATCCGCAATAGAGCTTCTCTGCCGTTCGTCGCTGCCCCTTTTACCCTTTCTCGTTACAGAATGTGAATCAATTACGGCTCCCGGACATACTTGCACACGCGGTCGATCGACATCTGCCCGCGTGCTGTCGCTGATCCGACAGCTGAAGCTTGTTGTTGGCACTAGAAAAATGAGCCACCGCCTATCTGCCTTTGTACTTTCTTCCTCTTTTTATCGAAATCGAAACTCGCACTAACAGCCAACTTGTAATTCCTTTCAATTCGCGGACGAAAATCTGGCTCACAGACACTCTTGTAAAATTATTATTCTATACCGCAAAAGTATTACTATTTTTAAAAGAATTACTATTTTTGAAAAGTCTTCTCAGTTCCTTTCCTGGGCTTGCGGTTCTTCTTTGGCGTTCCCTTCTTTTGGAACCGCGAATATTTAGGAGGAATAGCGATTAGCAAAACGATTAACTTAATAAGAAACGATCACAATGGGATTAAGGCATAAAGACGTATTAAGATAATAAGATAGAAACTCGTCTATACGAAGCAGAAATATAAATAAAAACTTTCGTGATTCGTATTAAATTTGCGCTAAATAGTAATAGGTGTGTCGATACTTACGGTCGGTAACGCAAGTTAAGTTTCTTGGAAGACGTTAAAAATCTCTTGGCTCGTTAAGAGAAGAGCGAGGCTGGGCATACAAAATCGAGAACTGGAGTAGGGTTAAGTGCGAGAGGCGATAGAAATTTGGAATTAACGATCGGCAAAAGAGAAAAGGTAAAGAAATGATCGTTTAATATGATAAAATTTTGTAAGATTTATAGCGTATGAGATTAAAGTTCGTTAAGATATTAATAGATTGGAAGTTGCAGGTATGACGGATGATAAATTGAAGCGCCTTGTAATTTTAATTCTCAAAGAGTAACAGTAAATATATAATATAATAAATGATATCGTACAAATACATACAATCTATCATACGTTGCGTATACGCGAGTATCGAGACCATCGAGTTTCTATAAAATTTATCACGTGTACAGAATCGAAGAAAATTTTGATAGATCGTAAATCGTATAAACTATCTAAATCCAAATCTTTTATCGTTTATAATTATAGTATACGTATATGTAGCTTATACGATGTATTATTAAGTAAATGTGATATAATAAATAATTCTCTGCGAGTATTCTATCGCCTGTATGACGTATTAATATCAACATCGGTGAGCTTTTATCCAAAGTAGAATTTAGAGAAGCGAAACGACGTTTATTTAGATTGGAAGAGAATATATTAGTTTTCCAAATACAGGCGCTTACAAATAAATAAATGTGAACGAAGTAATAAAGCAAGTGGAATATTAAGCGCAGGAAGCAAAACGATGTTTCGTTTGTGTTTGAACGAAGAGTTCCTGTTTCTATCACGGGAAACGTCGACTACGACGTTTAAATTACATTATGAGTTTAACGCTTTTGTCGTCAGATTTTGCATGTTCGTCCTGAAGTAAGCGAGAAAGTAAAACTTTAGTTCGCCGTGTTACACAGCAACCCAAGTTTGTATTTGGTCACCTAAAATGTAACGACTCTTGGCAAGTGTACTAAGAACATTGTAATTTTATATTTGCATGCTCGTGTTTTATCCTGTTTTGGTATGTTCTTTTTTTTTTAGGATAAGAGCTGCTGTTTATCAAAATTATACCACTCGGTATACTTTACGTTGCTATTTCCAATTAAGTTTATAAGGAGATTTCGCTTTTTCGACGTTCTTCGCTTCGTGACCAGATTTGTAGACAAAGACTTTATTCTTTGGCAATGGGACTTCGAGTCGCCGACTATTCACTTTCCAAACATTCGCTCAACCATCCTGCCGAGGTCATTACCGATTGTGAGCCGTCCACCCAGTCATAAATTACGTTAAGGCTAAATAACAGCGGACTTCTGCCGTAATATCGTTAAAAAATGCGTTGTCGCTAACGTACCAACGATCATTGCGATCGTATTTCTAAAATATAAAATTAAAAAAGATAAAACAGATATCGTTTTATCATATTTTAGCCGAATAGCGACTCAATTAATCGTTACTTCGGATATAATTTTTCACCGTACATCGTTGAAACCTTTTCTAATAAGAATTCCTTAGAAAGGGGAAAGAGGAAAGGAGAAATATCTCTCGAGCAATATCGTTCAAAATCGTCCCTTTTACGGAACAGAGCAAGAACCACGGGAATATCGAACAGATATGTTTCGTGATTTAATGCAATGATATTAAGGTCGGACTTCCTATAAGCTCTCGTGCACTCGGTACTCATGCACGCAAGTTTCGGATACTTATAGACACCGTTTACGAATACATATATTAGTTGCTCGCATTGATATTCCGACACAGCACTATCTCCTTATTTGTTGGTCTGTACAAGAGCAGATGTTTTAAATGTCGTGCTTTATTCCAAGAGATATTCTTTCAAACGATCGGTCGCTCATAGGAAATCTCGCTTTTAAAGTATCTGGTTTGCAGGATCGTTCTTGGGTTGCTGGACGCAGTTTAACAACTAATCTAATTCAACTTGATTTCCGATAAACCGGAATAAAGTAGTTTGTGGGCATCGGGCATCAACGCACGACGTGCGAACAACGCAGATGCATTAGTAGGAATTCCCGTTGAAAAGTTCACGGCGAGATCAAGAAGTTTCTCGCATTTGGATACAACTTTCGGAGAAGCTTAATCTATACCGTCCGAAACCGCTCCGCGAAACGCTTCGGATTTACACGCTCGTAATTTATGGCACGTTCTTTTCCCTCGCGTGAATACCCCGCGCTTCTTTCCTTTCTTGCATCGTACCTGTACGCCGTCCGATATACTCCACCGTTATTCCGCTCTTCCTGCGCGTTACTTGTATCTCGTTACACCAAGTAAAATGTGATTTACAAATTTAGGAACGTGAAACGACAAATTTAGTGGACGTTAAATTTAGCTAAGTACCGTTTCTTAGGCGACCTTTTCGCGTCGTTTGTTACATTACATAATTAGGTATCGTAAATATTCGTAAATATTCGAGTATACTGTTTCGTCTTAAACAGCGAATCTAACGTTATTTCAGTGAACCATAAAATCTTAACGCGCTTTTAATTTCATCGAAAGTACAAACTTTCTAGTTTTCGTATCGCAACATTCTCGAAAGTTTTAACAACGCGTTATTAAAATTTATGGTAACAATCACGTTGACAGATTTGCGTTTTACGATAAGACGCGAGCGAAGAAGCAATACCGGTAACGGATTGCTTCGAATGCGACTGCAAGTAGATGATACTTTGAAGCTTATTTCTAATTTTGCTAAGTGTTGGATGAATCTAGTTAGATCTAGGTTTGATTCGAATTTATCTCTGCAGTTCGCAATAACCACAGCCTTTCGGGACATTAATCTGATATGAAATATGAAATCCTGGAAACATCGTCCGCCAAACGTATGAAGATGACGTCGCCGTTTCTATTCGTGGCAATGAATCGAATGGAATTTGAAATTTACAACTCGGCCATTCATCGCGCAACGTACACCACTGATTATGATACCGAGCCTCGTGCGTGTTATATAAAACATTCTAGAATTTCATTGGCGCTATATGCGCTATATGCGCTATTGGCGAGACACGATCGTATATTTGCAAATGTAAGTAGGACTTACAAGATATTCGCATATTCGCTGCAAATATATATTTAGTAAAAAATTAGTATCCGATATGAACAACTATTTGAAGCGTGCAATAAATATTAGAGAAATATTGAATATCGAGACTTATTACCTCGATATATTGAATATATAGTGAATATTATCGAATATCTATAACATATACTGAACATTGTTATTTAAATATTAAAAATTAAGATAACATAATAGCTAAACAAAAAATTATAAACTTGTCATCTATTTTCGAAAGGCTTATAGGTATTCGTATTCTGAGACAAATTTGTAAAAAATCAGTATCCGTAATACGATGGGTTTTTTGTACTTTCCAATTTGCGGTGTAGATCGGAAAACTTCCCAACGGTTCGTACGACATACCATATATTGAAAACGAGCTTGTCGTAAGTTTTATTCTATGATTCGTATCTGTGAAATCTGTGAATCTAGCTAACACCGTGCTAATCCCTCCCTTTATTACGCTAATCACGTTCCCATGGCAAATACGATTTCCCCTCTCAGTGATCGCTTTATCATCTCATTTCGAAGCGCCGTTTAAATTTACAGCCGCGCAATTCGCAAAGACGACAATGCTGTTGACACGTGTGCTCCCCTGGTATTAATCTGATTACGAGTATATGCGATCGAACGATTGAAAGCAAATGCCGCTGGCTATCGTGTCGTAGATGGTTAGTGGAATAACAGAGTTGGAAAACGGCGAATGGAAGACGATCTTTGCGAGGGCAAGGGCATCGTCATCCTGGTTTCACGACGAACCGACTCGAGGATAGGTAGGGGTACACGGGGTTGGCGTTAAAAAGAATTCTGGGAAACGATCATGGGATTTCGTTCTAATCTGTTCGACGGATAACGATCGGTCTGCTACCGTTGGATATGGTAAAAGAGGTAAAGCGCGCGGCAAGGGGTGGTTACACCGGTTGGTTGAGGTGGCCCTAGCACGAGACGATGGGGTGGGTTTCAAGCAGATTGGCTTGCATGGCAGAAACTCCCGAAGTCGGAAGCTCGTTATGTGCAGCACGCAAACACACGACTCGAAATTATCTTCGTAATTAACTGCACTTCTTAACATAACGCATGGCGTGCCAACCGGGCCAGACGGCGAGAATACGTATTTGGTGGAATCTACCAAGACGATATGTAACCCGAAACTGGCACCAGCTGCTAGCCGCCTTTCTGGACGCTGGTGTGTACATATTACACGTACTTATGTATCCGACCTGCACCACGTACAACCAGGATGTCCCATAACTTGCGATACCACACGTCGTATCACAGAAAAGTATTGCCCGCGTTTGTGCACGGCGATGTAGGTGGAGCGCAGCCGCTCGGATAGCATAAAGTTTCGTGTGCGCGAAACTGATCTTTGGTACGCGCGTCTTCTCGCTCGCAGTTTCGACCGATAGCTAATCGCAAAAAGCGAGGAGGAAAGTGAAACGACGATTACGAACTTCTTTGCTTCGATCTTTCTCATTTTCTGTTTCTAATTCCTACACCTTCGTGCGCGTCGAGTATTTTAACGCAGAAACCGTGGCTGCGTTTCGAAAATATATCGAAGATACGTGGATTTTGAATACACGCATTACTTCATTTTCAAAAATAATATATTTTATACTCGAAAGCATGTATCAAATACTTTTATAGTCGAAGCTACGATTTATATCTAGGTAAAAGATACGTGCAAATACTTTTTGTACCACTGCATATCATCCTCTGTCTAATTCGTTAATTACGATCTTAAACAGTTTACATTATTTTAACAAAGTAACACGTAGGTTACTTTATCTGTGTATTTTTACCAAAAAGTTATATATACATATATACACGTAAGTCTTATACAACCGAAATTTACATACAACGTATATAAGAACATGCAAAGTCGTTGAAAATATAAAAAAAGTAATAAGTACGCGACTACATCCTTTCTCGTCGTTATATTGCAAATTTTTCATAAATATAATATCGAAAACTATTCTTTAACGCGTATCCTACGCATAAGTAAGGATAAGGAAGAAACACAAACATTGTTTGACTATTTCCTTGGTAAATTAAAAATTATACGACTAAAGGAATTATATACGATTTTACAACTTCAATCTATTTTAATAGCCGTTTATTTGAATCAATATAAAGCATCTAAACACCCTTGTCTCGCGACACCTTTAATTTTCAACTATATTGAGAGTGCCATAGTAAGTATGTTTTGATTCTGAACATCTTGTTACTCGAATTACTTAAAAAAGGTAACAATTTTAACTCGTTAATACAGTTTCGAATACGCTAAATTTCCATCGATCACACGCAAAAAGAGACAACTCTGGTGAAAAAAAAGTTTCAAATTGCCACAATGGTTGTTTACCAGAGCTGTAAATTGTTTACCAAAAACCGATTTTCATTCCGGCTATTGTTTCCCTCACCTACGATCAGGCACGACCCGCTACAACGACGTCCATTGATTTTCGTTGTTGCGTTGCTTTAAAATTTCGCGTATATGCAACATGATTTCGTTGGATGTTGTTAATTGGCGGCTTAAACGAGTCGCTTCGTTTCGTTGCGTGATACCAAAATACCTTTGTAATTAGAATAATTGGTGTACACTTTCGCAAAGGATTATTCTTTTCACTTCGTGTGAATAATTTTAAGATCTCTATGCGTGTAAATTGTGTGACAATTTCTGCTACTATAAAAATGGCTATAAAAAATATTAGCACGCTACGTGGCAGAGTTTCTATGAAGCGTTACATTTATTTAATACGCGATTCCGTTTTAACGAACTAACTCGCGTTTTATAAGTAATGGATTACGTATCGCACGTAGGTACCGTTTTAAATGGTCGAAGGAAGAAAATGCAGTTTGCGGAATAGCATTGGACGTTCAAAGATGACGTTCGAAGTAATACACCCTACAAAAACCTGAACTCGGCGAAAGAAACGAAAGGCCGCGTAAGATACTTATGTAAGTTGAATTATGAAAAGACACACGAACGAGAAGGAAATGCGGTTACTTCGCTTACGCGTTAATTCAACGATACCTTTTCGCTTTTTACTACGAACACGTTGATGATATTTAGTTTTTATTGATTTGAACGAAACTTATTATCGACTGTGCGATCTTACTATAAGAGAGATGCACAAATTCCATGCGATTCTATGTGACGCAACGTGATAGGTCGTTGCACGCGCTTGATGTCGGTTACAACGCGATAACGATAAAATTATATGCATTTATTTCGGAAATACTGACATTTTAAAATTGTTTCGAGTAAATATTTCATTCGTGTACATATTTTATGCCAATATATATATAACAAAATCCACATACAAAATTATGCCAACAAAAACTACACAAAAAGCTTAGCGAATCCAAATTCAACCTTTCTCAAAATTAATAAAGATCCAGAGAATGTAAGAAGATAAGATTTCTTCGTCGTTTATTTTCTATTTGTATAACTACTATTTCAGAAAGGAGTATTCTTAAAACTCGGTATATTGTCAGTTTCCACGTTACTTTATTTCGAGGCTGAGCATGTATTTCTCTTCGTCTACTCTATAATTTTAGAAATACTGCCCGTTTAATATTAAAATATTGAAAATATATAAATAAGTTAAATATATTGTTGGCGATGGCAGCTACATCTTTGCTTCTACGAAACATAGTCAACCGTATGTTTCGACATAGTGTTATTTTTAGCAAATTATTTTATATTAAAATGTTCCCGTCTGATCATAATGTGATATTAAAATTTTAAAAAGTCAAAGGAAACGTACTTGTTACGTTTTTTCTATGACCTTCGAACATACTATAACGTTTCCAATGCATTTTGCAATTGAAAAAAACGATAAAGATTTAAATTAAAATTATCAGCACCTTCGTAAGTAATCGAGATAACAAAGTAAAATCAAAAGTACTTTACTAGTACAATCGCTCGTTGAAATGATTTTTTATGTAAATAATTCTTTGGTAAAAGTTTTATGGATATAACCATAAAATAATAGAAAGGGAGCAGAGATAACGTAATTGAAGAAATATATTTTTCCGTTCTTCTCTTTGCGGAATTTCCTCGACCGTGCTCGTCCACGCTTTTTCCAAATGTCGCTTTTTAAGCATCATCGTGCTCTGTCGGTACACTAGAAGCCAGCGTAGTACGTCAAAGGCAGTCGAGTCGCGCGCGAATACATTTTTCAACCTGTCTAATTATCTGACTCTTGAAAGTCCGACAGCATTCAATTGGGCTGAAATTTATTCGGTAGACAGAATGCTCCGGTAATTTTTGATAATAAAAATGAAATTCGCTTAAAAGAATCGTCCCTACACCTCTGCAACAATAAGTAAAATTAACGATACACGCTATTGAAATTTATATATAGATTCAGACATTTTTAACGCGATATATTAACATTCGCAACTTATAATGTATTATATAATGTATTATTTCATAATGTATTATAATGAAATTAGTTTTCACATAAATGTATTGTATTCCAGATCCATGTATTGGTTGTAAGGAGAATAGTGTTGTCAAATTGATTTCTACAGAATTATAGACGTTTCGTTAATAAATTATTATTATACCGTATTACTTCGATGGATTAGATTCTTAAATTTCTAATCAGTAATTTGCATTAGAGCTTGATCTTGATAGTAGAATAATATAAATTTTTTCAGAACACATTTGATAAATTGCAAATCATGAACGTTAAATGTCTCGATAAATAGATTTAATTATTAACGATATAAAAATTAATATTATAATTAAATAAAGTAATTCCTTTTTTAACGTTATTTATTCATTTATTCACCATGTTTGATAAATAAAAAGTGGGTCGGCAAAGATTGAAACACGACCTCCGATGCTTTTGTACAGTTTCTATGTTTTATCTTTCTTCGTCCATATCTTTTTTTATTCCTTCGTTAAATTGTTACGTATCTACCAAATTCCAACGTTTGATAATAAATTCTATCATAATAGATATCGCTTTCTTTTTATTAATAAATATATCTAAAGCAAAAAATATGTTACACGTTTATTTCTATCATGGGAAATTGAATCTTACGTGTGAATAGTTTTGTAGATTTTGACACAAAATATTAAGTAATTCTACTTTATTGTATAGAATTTTCTAGTACGTGTCCTAGATTCCTTCTTCTATTTACGCGGTTGTGCGAAACTCGATCGGTTTAAAGATCCCCAAAGAAATCTTCGGAAACGTCGGTATCGAATATAAACTACCTTGACACGTGAGCTTTCTCGATTTACGTTTCAATTCAGACATCTGCGATTCAATTTACATAAATTATTGTTATTATTGTTATTAACATATAAATTTTATATGCTTTATATAATATGGTATAACTTTAAAATTACCTATGTGTGAATTAAGTTGTTTCTTCGGTTCATAGTCTGAACAACAATACTCGGCGCATTAACCACATTTCCTATATCATATAGATATCATAGAAATATATATATATAATGTAATGTTTATTCATTAATGTGAATAAAAATGATACATTATATTAATAAAAGGACACAAAATGTTTCTACCAAAATAACTCACTGTATCTATATTTACAATTAAAAGTTAATTAATTGGAAGAATCAGAGTACGTTCGTTTAATTACAAATATTCCTTTAGCGTCTTTGCGACAAAATTTCCAGACAAATTTCTCAATAAGTTTAGCAGGTAAAACTACGTTAGAAAATATTCTATCGTATTCTCTATTACAATTACGATGTGATGAAATAAATTACAAATATCGATAGATTTTAAAGAAATTTACCTTTCTTTAACTCGACGTTATATCTAATATATCGATAACGAGTTTGAGAGTTAATTTACATGATATATATGTATAATTAATATTTGGTAGAGTAATGACGTAAGTAGATCATAAAATTCTTACATGAAAAATTTGGGAGACTTACGTAAGGAGAATCTTCTGAAAGATTTAAGGCATCACAGTTCGTGCATAACGACTCGCAAATTTGTCGTTTACTCGACCGTCTAGAAACTTTTGCCAAGTTTTTACATAGAGCGTAACTTCTTTCTTGCAGCTGCGGCACTTTCACGCATTCGCACGTTCTCGTGCTTCGTCCGTTGTTCTTTGCTGCAGACTCACCGAATTGGATGGATAAATTAGCCGTTTAATTTGCGTTTAATTAAAGTACCACCCTATTACTCTCTCCAATAGCTATCATAACTAATTCCGCGATATCTTGTTAATTCTTAATACGATTATTCCACGAGTGAATATATGATCGATCAAGTTCACAATCGCTATTCTTTTCTGAATTTTAATATTATTTCTTATTTTTGTATTTAAATTGTTTCCACTAAAATATATGTATGTACGTATTCAACTGAAATTATTAAATTAACAATTTGCGAGTCTACAAATTGTTCGACGAAATAAATATTTTGTAAATAAATATAATACACTGTTCTTTGACACAAAGATAGAAATAGATGAACACTAAAGTACAAGTAAATACATAGATAATATAGGTAATAAGATGGTTTTAAGATCGTTTCAGACTTTGATAATTCAAAGATGAGATCTCTGTTCCGATTAAAGGACTTAATAGCTAAACTTATACATGTCCCTCTGCCTCTATATATTCTTAATTATACGTCATAAACTCAGTTAACTTTAGCGAGTCAATTCAGATATTCTGTATACGCTTTACGTGGTTATTCGTTCAACCTGAAATAATGACATACACGGAATAATCTCTGATTGAAAATACATTGAATGAACTTTGCAAGCTTTGCATTGATTTTTTATTTTACGTACCGTTCTCTGTAATATATTCTGCGAATAAAATGCAGGGAGATTTTCATTAAATTCCATGTAAAAGTTGATCCAATAATAATTATTATTATTTCAATCATTATAAAACAATGTTCCTCTTCGGAAGTAGTAAAATGTAAAGCATAGACTGCATGTACATGATACGTAATTATGTTTAAAAAGTACGATGGATATTTTTTAACCATTGTAATGAAAGATGAATCTTCGTTAAAAATTACCGCGATACCTCGTATTTAAATCGATATTAATATGCAGTAAGATTAAAATGTAGAGCATATACGATACACGGTTCCGTTTGAAAAAAAGGCAACCGATATTTTCAGATATCGTAATAAAAATGAACTTCCATAGATTACTATGTAGTTCCTATATTTGAATTAATATATCATTGCTCAACATTCAGAACATAATCGAAAACTAATTTAACCGACCACAATGGTCAATATCAATCCTGGTCAATTCAAACGTAAACGCACGACCGTTCCGCACGATTCAGTTTCGTTACCAACATTACCATCGAATAATATTTCACAAGTACGATCCATAGAACAATACGAACGATCGCGAATTAAGTGGGTAATTCGCGACTGTTTCAATTAAAACACGCGTAGTCGTCGCAAAGGAGACGCGATAGACACGCAGAGGGACCGGGTGCCCGTCCGACACTTCGGACTTTCACCGGTGTTGATTACAAATTCAGATAACATAACGAGCTAACGAGCGATAATTATCGCGCTCTCCCGGCCGAATCTCGCCAAGCGATTTAATCAACTTCGTACACCTATGTAACACGAGTGTACGCAAGTCAAGCGAGCGGACACACGTTAAACAATGACGTCCTTTGATGGTGTTAACCCGATTGCAGAATTATTATGGAACTGGTCTTATACCGAACTGGAGTTATACCCTCTAAATGGAAAAAATCTTGAATAGACGTCGCTATACGTTGCTACGTTTTCAGATTAGTTTCAGATCTTATCGACGTGATCGCGTCAGTTGTGTCTCGTCGCAGTGCTAATGAAGTTTTAGACCGTTTGACGTAATGTGCGCGATATACGCGTGAAAGTTTTCTCTGCCAAGTGTTTGGATGCTTTCGTGGGCCACTGTATATCCGCTTAATATTCCAATGATCGCTTATCCGTCAGACATATCGACGAAAACGGTGGATAAAGTTAATTCTTATTGGACGACTTCTCAAATTATGATTTTATATTATTCTTCACATTATTACTACAAATTGCATAATTTGAAACATGAAAATTTGCGAAGCGAGTATTTAAAGAATTTGCATATTTAATATTATAGGATATACGCATACGGTATATATCATCAAACAACAAACATATACACGCATAATTTGCATGTTCAATATAATATATATATATATCTACTGTTCGGTTTGAATAATTAGCAGTGCAATGACTCGCACTACTACTATACTGTAATTCAAACGTAATTTATTATTATCATAGAATCTATATAAATGCGAGGATAGATTGTTTAAACTGTTTACGGTAGCTCTATACCATAGCTTTGTAATTAAAACACATTACACTATCGTTTAACAAAAATCAAATCGAGCTCTGCCATTTGCATCGCGATATAATACAAAACGACAGGACGTGATGTATTTATACGACAACGTGTGCATATATATAGATTTTACTTTTAAGCGTTAATGTAAATATTTGAGAATTTCTTAGCGGAAGACTGGGCCGTCGATTTGTAGCAATTTTCAGAAATTAAACGATTTAATCTTTTCTTGAAACTTTTCAACGTGTAAAACTGCAGCTGAGAGAACACGGCTAAACAATATTCGAGTTCGAAATTTTTACGAGCTATCCCTGGGGATGCGGCATGCGAGCAGGACACAGTTCTATTCTAACGATAAGCGCGCAGCTGTGCGCTACTCGAAGGTTATACAAATGTTTTTTATACTACACAGCGAAGAGAATACCTGTTATTGAATTTCTTTGAATTCATTGTATCGATAAATATATTCGCAAAGTTCTTGTATACGTTGTTGCTAAATAAATCTTTCTTTTTTACGAGAAAACGAAGAATTTCTAATGGAAACGAGAAATGTATTTACAGAACGTTAAATCAAAGTATGCATTTGAATTTTCGAAACAGTTACATTACCTGTATAAAGTGTTTGCTTCGGATTAAAATTCAAAGAAATGTGGATTAGAAAAAATACATTGGAAGTTACGCGATCAAATGATAGAAATTTTTAAGAAAGTTAATTTTCCTCTAATTCGCAATTGTTCTATTGCAGAATTAATTTTTAATAGATTAAATTGAGAAAATTAGGATAAGGATAATCTTAAGAACCATCTGTTTGAATCTATTTCTTATCCGTCATCGAATAAAATGTCTGAAAATGAAAATTACCTACTGAACAAACCCATCCGTCACTAACCTGTATTTATAACTGCTCATTTGTTTCAATAAAATACAGATTCCTTTTAACTGAGCATGCGATAATTTCATTCCATTAAGGATTGACTGAAATCTTCCTTCCTAATCAGAACCAAGAGATATTGATCATCCCTGGTTTAAAAGTATATTAAGTAAAATTTTGAAAGAAAAGATTAAAATTTATCGACTAAAATCAACGATATATGGTAAAAACTTTTATATAAACAAACGTATACATATATCGTTATTTAAACAACTTAACAAAACAACTTAACCGAACAAAAATACTAACACGTTTACGTTCAAAAAATTGTTCCATAGAAAACGTATCTTATTTCGTACTTGCATATAAGCGAAGATTTAACACACACTCGTTGAGTACTTAGTTGCTTTAGGAAGCTGAGCGTCAAGAATTGCATTGTGAACGTATTAAAGTCGAACCTCGGTACTCGAACCCCAAGGTTCACGTTCTAGGGGGAACGTTGAACGTTCCGGTCTTTAAAGTTTTGTTCTGGGTTGGTCCAGGAGTGTAAGTATGTGTTCCAAAAGCAGCACCCTTTACTTTGTATATTATCGCTGTTAAGACGAAGAGAAACGTCCATTGTCTTACGGACAGAACTGTTTCAAATTATTTCCTACGCCAAATATGATACTGAAATAATACTTTGGAACGATGCGTAGAACAATTGGAGCAGTCCGAAAGAACTTTCGAGTGTTTGGTTAAAAAAAAAAAAAAAAAAAAAGGAGGATTAGTCAGAAAATCACGTTTTAGCGTTTCTGAAAGCTTTCGAAATAAACGATTATTTGCTTGGAACGACATGGAACAGACGTAGAACAACGATACAAGAATTCGAGATTATTTACGAGTTACGAGCAATTAGTAGGAAATTTCATTGACCGTACGAAAAAGAAATTTCGATAAAATTTATTTGATCACACTTGATGACGTATGGATGACAGTTTCTCGATAAATATTAACCATAGATATTTATATCTCGCAATCATTGGGATATTACGTTAGATTTTCGGAATGAATTTCACAATAAATTAATATGCAAAAAGTATTCACGTGAAATAGGTCGATTTGGAATTTACATAAACATTCGCTAATTTCCAAGCATTATACATACTTATTCCGCGACACTATGTTAGAAAGAAACGTCATGAAAATTTAATACGCGATCTTATAAGTGAATTTCATACGAATCGATTTCAGGCGATGCCAGATAAGCAGGTACATTATAGCGAAATAACGTTCCAGTTGCATGCATTAATGGGCCTGAAATTACTCTTTCGTATCATGCAAATTGTTTTGGATAGAGTACTTTGGAATAATCGAAATTAACGCCATGAATGCACTATAGTGTATTCCTTTGAATAATTGAAACTGTACCGTTGGCCGCATCATGAATTGTAAATATTATCTGTGACCCTTCCAGGCATCTTGCGCTCTATCAAGTACGGTTAACTAGTGTTTCCAGCAGAAGTGTACTATTAACTACAATTTAATTGGAAATGGTACTTAAGCGAACTAGAGACAAGAAACGACGTCTACATTCCCACTAAAAAATTTTGAGACTCTTTCATTTTTGATAAAACTGTAGCATTTTGTGACTATGAATTTTAAATTGCATCCATATTTTAGTAAAATCATTATTATATTAGTCAGTATCGTATACTTTGTGCGTCATATAATAATATTGCAGTAATAATGATTCCAATGTTGCGGCTAATATAGTGATTCGTTAAAAGTATCTGATCATGTATCATAGAAAACTTCAATACGTACGCTATATTATGCGTGTTATAATTACTACGCGTGCGTTTTGAAAGTTAATTATCACTGTTAAAATTCGATAATAAGTTACTAAAATTATACCATCGAGCTTCCAATTACATTTTGAAACAGAAGTACCCGTTAATATGCAATTACACGATTTCAACGTAAAGCAATTAATCGATCGATAGTTAAACAAAGAACTGCAGCCATAATAATGTAGCGTTTTGGCTAGAATTTTACAACTTGCGTCATATGCACGTCGTTCAAGTTAATTACATTTTCGTACGTGAAATCCGAAGTACATCGCGTAAATAATTGAAAATGACGAAATGTACGATTCCTGACGTACAGGATATACACATTTACTGCACGCACATATTGCGTTCCAGAGAGTAGTCGTAAGTTGCAGACAATATTCTGTTAGCTTGTGATCACTCTTATCGCGGTCTGAAACGAAGAAAACGTATAAAGAGATAGACGGAAGAAAGGAAAGAAAGCACAGCACAGGGTGAAAGAAACACCAACGATACGAGAAGAAGATAGGAGATAGTAATAAACAGGGCAACGGGCAGATGAGAAAGGAGAAAATGAAAGAACGAGAGGCCATAATATGTAATAAAGGAAGTGGCCACGAAATAAGGGAAAATTGTGTACGAGTTACATCCTTCCGGGCCGGTGTTATTCGTACATTCGTTCTGCTGATATTTTCTGTCATCCTCCGTGAACCAACAAATGGAGTAATAATTTCAATAAAACGAATTATTGTACCAGAGTAATTAATAAACCTGAGAAACGGTCGTTGGTTCCATCACTTTTCAGTTCACGTTTTAAATGGTAATTTACATTGTACGATCTATTATGGAAGCGTTGGAGATATTTTGAAATAAAAGTTGTAACAAATCGGAATATCAGAATCGGAACAGAATATAAATTACATCGATAAAATTTGATGGAAGATTTTCTTTGTTCGTAATATCATTTGATACGCGTGTTATTGTTAAAACTTAAAAGCTACCATGATATTCAATCTCAGCGAGTTATCGTTCAATTGTATTTATTTTTCATGCGGTATCTTATACGATGCAATGCGATGCAATGCGATGCGATGCACGATAAGATTACACGCGTATAAGATTATTACAATCACGCTGACAAATACGTTATAAATAATTTTCTATTTCAAAATGATTCAGAAAAATTTATTTTTTCTAGTTTGCCTAAATAAATAAATTTAATAAATAAATAAATAAGGCAAATACTAATGGACGTTTCAGGCTTACATGGTGAAAATGACGAAACCCACTAATTCTTGTATATCGATCGGTATGTGTATGTAAATAAATGTTGGCAACAATATTTGATCCCCAACGTAGAGCGCGTTTAATCGCATTTACATTGTTCCGAGCAAAGGACATAGTGGTTTCGCGAGTATATTGTTCAAGTAAATTACTATTTCCTCGTGATATTAGACAAGAAACAGAGATAGAGAGGAAGAGGTTGGTTAAAAAAAGTTTCAGCAGTGATAACAAAATTTCGAAATTACGTGTCGGTAAGACGCGGAAAATGAAGCTGCGTCAACTCGGTAAAATTGAATTGGTTTCGCGTGGAGTAAATGAGTATTCTTTCCATTAGTATAAATACCTATTAGGTTTCAACGCGTGAAAGTTCAATTTAAACCTTCTAGATTCTGTACAATTAGACTGTATCAAGGATAATTTGCTTGTAATATTCGAGCTTTATTATAAAATTGCTTATCGTGTGTATCTTATTTGAAACATCATTGTATAATTACATTTATCATTATGCATTTAATGTTTAAATAGCGCGTCTATTCCGTCGTATCGGTTGTTATATTAATAGTTGTATAGTAATTGGTATGTCAGTATGTATGTACATAGCAGTAGTAGCTTTTTGCAATTATGTAACGAATATACACGAAATTCCAGATATTTTCCCTCTGAGTTTAATCCCTAGCTGACACTCTCGTTCTGAACGACTACTATAAGTTAAATTAGATTTCACCCCCTTTTTTCCAGAATAGATAAGTATTTGTTCAACATTCGCAGTCTTTATCGCATAAAATACGAAATATAAATTAAAATGTACTTTAAAATTAAGTTGTTAACTCAACGATTGGTTCAAACTATTGTAGCTCGTCCATAACCCGATAAGCGTTGAGGGTAAGATTACAGCTAGAACAGTACATAAAATTGATATTGTTTATCATGTTTATCAAGTTTTGTAAATTATTTTCTATATAGTTTACTATTTTTTTAATATTTTTAGCTTTTGTACTATAGAGTAGCATTATTTATTTAAATAATTATATCATTTATTTGATAGTAGAAAGTTATCTAAATAATTATATTTAATATCGTAATAATCTTCATTTTCTCTATGTGCGTGACTATAAACTGGATTTGCCTAATGTTATTGAATTATTCGTGTTTACAAATACGAGAATAATATTTCAACATTTGCCTATTATTATTGCATTATGCATGCAATAATTATTTACGAATAGAAAGGTAATATTGCAAGTCGCATACCTAACGCATGCACGAGTAAATAACAATTGGCGTTGCCAAAATAAACAATTGCGGTTGATCCAAGACATTATTGTCGATCGTTTAATTTAACCAGATTATTATTCGATCTTACTTCTAGTTGATTTTCTTTTAACAAAATTCCTTGCAATTGTGTAATCCAATTAACGTTTATAAATTATAACCAAACAATGTTTATTAGGTTATAGTTAGTAGTATCATCTTCTTCTTATTTTTTTTTTTTTTCATTAAAGTTAATTTAGATCTATTACGCATTTAGTCACGATCGAAAGAAACACGTTCAACGATACAGTTATTTAATATTTAGCTAGTTGATGTCGTATTGATAAATATCGCCAAGGTAAATTAATTCTATACAGTATGAACATCGAAATAAGCAAAAGTCAGAAGATTAATCGAACGTCTAGTATAGTAAATAACCAGATAGAATCGCACGTAGTATCAACAATAAGATAATTAGTCCGATACAATAGCAATAGTAAATTAGTATAATAAATAGGCAAACGTAATCGTATACGGAATAATTAAAGACGAAACGAACAAAGGAAAAATGAAATTAATCGAACGTATACTATAAAATAAATAATAATCAGATATAAGCGCACAATGTTTTTTACAAGACGAGAGAAATGTTTCACGAAATATTGACGAATAAAGAGCGAGAGATTTCAAATTAGGACGAATTACGTCAGAATTATTAACCAGTCCTTTAATACGAGCTGTTGAGGGTTCGTCAGACGGCGAAGCAATTCAACGGAGAATTCAGAATTTTAAATATAAGCTTCGCGTTGTATTTCCGTGATCGAATATAATGAGTGTTCGTGGCGACAACGGTGGTTTACAAAGAAATCGTCGACCAGATCGTGCACCCGTTCGTCGCAACACCTATGATTTGCGACGGAACAACCTCCCGCTAGCTCGCCCGTTTCATACAACGGTGAAGGTGTTCGCGACAGTGTGCGCTAACTATACGTTCACGTAACACGTATCAAGACATGCAGACTCGAATACAGGGTGGATCAAAATTAAGATCGCTCTTTTAGAGAGCTCTATCGAGATATCCTCGAATTTTTTCGTCTTTGAAATTTTTGATAATTCTATTTTTTGTAAATTACTGCTCGTAAGTGTTTTCTCTTCGATTCAACTATACACGTTTAAACGTATGAAAGCGGAATCAAGATTATAAGGTTAAACTTTAGAAGCACGACGTATCCATCAGAAAATGTTTCTGCTTTGAACGAAGCGAATTTTAAAGTTTTCTATTTTTCTTTTTCGTACTCGCTACTTTTACTACTTTTTCGCTGCTTCTATTCGCTATTTTTATTTGTGATATTTTCAAATAGTCTAAAATTTCCCCTGTGATGTGATAGCACTGCTCTTTAAGCGTTTGATAATTTTCGTCTCGCTATCGTCGATATTAATTCATTGGTACGTAAATATTCGCAGAAAGTTTTTAATACGTTGTTTGGCTCATCACCCTGAGTAGCCTCGCGAACGTTTCAACCCAGAGTCGCTGTTTATGGAAAAGTTATTATCAGAAAAGTTCTAATATTATCAAGCGTTATCCGAAAGGCTTCGGATCTTCTCCTGCACCCCTATCCAAAGAAAAATCTAACCTGACCTAACCGAAATCTAGTTTCAAAATAGTCAGAATCGAATTTAGGTTACTTAAGTCTGAGTTACCTGAGTTACGTAGAAAAAAAGGTCTCGGTTATCCGCACTCTATTAAACGTAGATAGTATTATCGGAAAACCGTGTACTTTTTCGTAAACATTTTTCGATAACGTTTTAATAAACGACGACCGGCATACCAAGACCATCACCGACGCTACTCGAGACGTCGCGTTAAAAAGTTATCGAAATCGGACGTGGCTCCCCTTTTGCAAATATTTTCCAATTCGTGTAACTTACATGCACGTGTTTCGTACCCGTTATACACAATTCTAACGAGAATTGAAAGTAATGTTTGAGAATAAACACTGTCGGGCCAGTCGACGGCAACCACTGACAACGAGTTCAAGCGGCGAGCAATCAAGTATGTATATCGAACTAAATTAATCTAATAATACAAAGCGTTCACGCGACGAGCAACTTTCTCGTAGACCACTCATAATTTTACTGTTATTTTTGAAACTCGTTTTCAGCGAGCCTTTTGCATTTCTCTTTCATTGGTATTTTAACGATACCGATCAAGATATGGATCAGCTAAATCGGGCCAGAAGAATTCGAAACATACTATATATATTAATAGGAATTCAAAAAAAAAAAAAAGAAAAACATAGCAATTCGAAACTACTATAACGTTGCAGGAAAACTTAATTCTAACAATTTCATTTCTTCAACGTTTAAATTATATATGTCGGATTACGAGGTTTCGAGATCACCCTGTACGAAGCGAAGGATCTAAGCGTACTCGGACAATTGAACGTAGAGAGGCGTGTAGACGCGGAGGCGCGTAGAAAGGCGTAAAGCGGCGGTGTGTTGCACGAGATTTTTGTGGTCGCGTGCGCCATTGCATGACGTCCGTATTGCACACGGCATGCCATCGTCCTTTTCTTACCTAACCGAGCACACGCCGATCTTCCCTTTCCATCGTAGGACCGATATTAACTCGACGATTTCTGACCGCTTCTCGGAATTATGCCGTTTTTCGGGCTAACGACGCCGACCCTTGGATGAATTTAATAACGCACGCGTCACGCGCCTGATACCATCTCGATCGATCGAACACCCGTCCTTATTTAAGGATTTTGCGAGTTTCCAAAACAAACACGATGATGTTTCACGTGATTGGTGAAAAGAAACGCGTGACGTTAATAACCTGAATGCGGATGACGAGTTGAACGAATTGGGTCTTGTTTGAAATTTACGTGGTTTTCGGAAGTTATTCTAAGAAAGGGAGATTGAGATCGAGCAGGAAGACAGGTGTATACGTACAGCGCTTTTCGGCCACGTAGATAATTAGGTTACGAGAAATACTTCCTTTTTGCTTGTCATTCGGGCTTTTACGAACAAATAGGGATAATAAGCGCAAATATATTCCTACGAATTATCGATCGCTTTTGCTCGATATTATCTTTTCTCTTTGATAGATAATTGAAATTTCACGATTGTATAGCCAGCGATTCCACGAGAAGACAAAGAGTACGCTTTTCGACGTTAGTTGATTTACAAAAAATGCAGTCGACTGATTTAGCTTTCGAGAGGCTCAATTATGGAAATCTTCGTGGAAACTTGGAGATTAGAAATTTTCATGAAGATAAGTTTTAGCGGAATTGTCACGCGTTAATCGCCAAACGTTTCACGAGTGATCGCCTTTCCAGGACATGTAACTTACGTGTTACAACGTGGTCTCTGGAGTACTAGAGGAACTGAGATATTTCAGTTATGTGTTACGAAATGTATCAGGAGAGCTACTTATTTCCCGCTAATTTATTATAATAATTTGTCGTCATAGAGTAAATCTAACGAAAAGATCAAATTCGATGAAAACACAAGTATAAAGGTAAAACCACCGAAATAAGTAAACGTTTGATAAATTCAAGTTTAAGTTTGTATTTTGAAATGAAATTAATGAAAGTAATTATAGCTATCTATCTAATAACCATGTACAAGTGTTCTATGTATTTGCTAAGAGAAATGGGTTATTAACTCCGACTCGATATCGATCTTAACACCATATATATCTACTCGATCGAAATACCGTGGAATTTTTGGTATGCAAATTAATTTTGATTTGATAATTTTCGGATTCCCGAATACCGTGACTATATCGAATTTAGTTAAATAAAATATTCGTGAAATTCACGTTTAAGTGACGAAACCTGTTAATCGATCAACGTTATTGGCTTCGCGTTATTTTTATTTTTACGATGTACTTTCATTGGTTTTCGAATAACGGTACACCATAAGACGAATCTTAATGTCAATTTTTCGAATTCCCAATTACGACGATTATATCGAATTACACGAAACAGAAAATAATCCCACGAATCGATGAATGAAAGAACTTGTCAATTTATTCGTTCTTTCGTAGTAAATTTTGCAACGATCTACCCCGTTGTTAGAATCTCGCAACCTCTTGATCGTTTCTCAACGAACGTTGCTTTCAAATTTAGCGTTGTTAAAAAGGAAAAGAGGAAGAGTCGCGTTAAATCTTCGTTACTGCGCTCCTGTCGATATCGTTATCATTATCGTTGATTACGCAAAACGTTGAAACGCGATCTGCTGCGGCGAGGCTACGGTATATCGTAAAACTTTCGAACGTATTACGTGTAGCCGGAGTATCGGGCACGATCCTCCAAGTGGAGTACATGGAATTAAAGTAATCCAGGATGATTCGACGAGAGCGGCTATCATATGTCAGGTGTACGTGTATATCTGGACTTCTACGAAGGACTAGCTGTGAACTAGCCTAGTTTACAGACACTTCTGCGCGCGAGTATGCGTCGAATGTGGGTGCATGACTAATGGAAGTATGTGATTAAAACTTTCGTCGCAATTTCTAGCACGTAAAACTTCCACCAGCCAAAGCGTAGGAAAATTTAAGCACGTTTGTATATATACACACTCTATTCCAGGGAATTGTGTTCGACGGTAAGTCGAGCGACGAAACACGTCCACGAGGATTCTCCGATTGTCCTTTTCGCTCCGCTGGCTTTATATTCAACCCGTAAAAATGCTACGGGATAATTAGAAGCTTTTTTCGCTTCTCCTTCAGTTTCTGCGACACAGGCATCCGTGTCCCTCGCTGGAAATATTTCACGCACCTCGAGACATCGTTGCGCGGACTCGTGCAATGGTTCAATTAGCTATTATACCGGACTGTTTCCGTACCGATAACGAAACCATGGAAATGTTTTTAAAGGAGCAAGGTAAAGGAAAGAAAATTTTCATGCTGCATCGGATCGCCACTGATCCCATTTTCATTACCTACGATGTTCCGTGGTATAATATAATTTTCATGGCAAAATTATTTCTATATTGTGACTTTATAAAAGTACATACAAGTGCAACGTACGTACTTGTATTATCGTACTATTTTCGTTACGATATCATAAAACTTGGATAAAATTTATTAAAACAAAATTCACGCGATGGAAAGTCATCCAGGATAGTCTTTCGAGATTGAATTTTCTGAAAAAAAAAAAAAAAAAAAAAGACAGAGATAAATTCACGACACTCGATCCTTTAAAAGCAAGAATATCGCGAACATTCCTAAAACCAGAGATAGTATCTTAGTCAATTAACGTTGTAACGATCATTGTGTTTTCACGTTTATAGTTAATTTCAGCTATGGAAAATTAATAATTCTAAAAAGCGAGACAACAGTTCGAAATTTCAACGGCATTATTACATACGTCGTTTCAAGGAGAAAACCGTGAATTGCTCGCAATTTTTCTTCGATACTACGCTCTTACGGAGACACAAATCGAAGTTGTCGAGAAACACGAACAGTAATTAATTTACTACAGAAAGCTACGCGCACGTATGAATCGCGTACGCGTGTTTAATTGCTTTGAAATACAAATTCCACGTTTCGAACGGCGTACTAGAATGAAACAGAATGGTGTGAGGTATTTGCGTAGAGAATTTCGCGCGATGTCGTTGCAATTACGTTTCGCTCCGCTCTTTCTCCTTCCATCTCGTTTTCGTCCAATTTTCTCAAGCTTTCTCCAGTTCGAAAAAATAATTAGTTGCTCGCACTTTTTCTCCTCGTTCGTTTTTCTAACGCGTTACCTCGGCCGGAAATAACAGTCCTCGAAGATGCTAGATCTTCGCGAGATCTTGAAAGATCTTTTCAAAGCGACGACGGTAAGAAGCCTACGCAACGCGCGCTAAATCCGCTATGAAAACGAAAACAAGTCGAATATCGGCACAGATTGACAAGTTTATGGCTGTCTCATCCTTGAATACGTAGCGTTGCGCTACACACCGCGCTATATTCTTATTGTCCAAGTATAAGGTATTTCTAGAAAATGCATTTGACGTACACAGATATAGAAGAGGGAAATGAAAACGAGACGTTAACCGGGAAGTCAGTGCAACGTAAAACACGAACTAAAGGGAAAAGAATCGATCGTTTGTTGTCCGATCGTTATCGTTGCATGCTATAAAGGGTATATATATATATATATATATTTATAAATGCATGAACGGGGATGAATCTAAACATTGAAATATGCAAAAAAAAAAGGTCAGATAAACACGCGTCCTACATACCTTACTTTTCGAGTTATATGGATGACTAAAGAAAGCGTTCCGAGCGTTTGCCTCGTGCTCGACACACGCTACTCTATGCTTTTGGCGTGTCTTGAGACCTAAAGCTTGCGAACGATATCAATTGATACGAATCAGGCAGAAATAGAATTTCAGGCAGCCAGTATTTTATTATTTCGAGTTCGTTATCGTTCTAGAAGCGAAAAAATAAATCCTTTCTTCGAACAAAAACATTAACAACAAACGAAAAGAGCTTCTTATGCTATTTCTCTGTGATTTTCCGGCAACTGTCGCAATATTATATAAATCTTCAATTTTTAACTCCGTCGGTTTACCGACAGAGCTAGGTTAAGGAAAATACATTTTTGACAAATTGCAAAGATACGTGGTCTATAATAATTAGTACTTTTAAAGTAAAATTGTATCGTGCATGAAATATATGTCAAGGTGTTAGATTAGATAGGTTTGGATAGAGAATGATTTATACTACGTTTCGATAACGATACATGTCCCAGTTAAATGAAACATTTCTATAGTAGTGAATTTTATTTACGAAATAGAAGGAAAGTAAGATTTACTCGAATATGAATATTAATAGGACGTATTTAAGTAATCAGTCGTTTGGTAAACTCAAGCTGATAAAAGCGATCAATTTCGAGTAAACAATTTCTTGTTACAGAGAAAGTGCAAGAAGACGAAAAATTCATTTTCCATACTGATTATGCTGAACTATATGTTTGCAGAAGAAATTGAAAAGAAAAGAAAGGAAAAGCTATACGATGCGTTATTATGAAATAATTTGGCTGTAAGCAGGATGAAATTATACGAACGAATCTCTACGTTCTTTGACACGATACTACCATATACAAAATTTCATCGAATGAAACGTAGCGAACTTCCAATCAAGGAATACATCCCGCCCAATAAATTCTTCTCCGAGTGTCAATCAATTTTCGTATAACCGCAGACCAAACTGGAACGATATTCCTTCGGTTCTCCAATAATGTTTAGTCAAAGTAATATTTATTTAAATCTTTCGAACATATTTCATATTTTAAACAAACAACGTCCTAGATATCTTAGAAAATATAGAAGTTGGTAATTATTACGATTTAATATCTCTCTTACAAAATATAAATATAGATCAACCGCGTTTGTTTTAGCGAAACATAGAGCAAAAAGAGATTGACACCGCATATTTGTAAGTTACTTCTTCTTGTTTGTTTTCTCGAATAGCTTCGAAGAAAGTTTTCGTTTGTTACAAGTAAAGAAACGTCTGACATTGAATAAAAGAATGTTATAGCGTTTCACCAAGCTTATGGCAAACAGTTATGGAAATCGAAATGTACGAAAATTTGCTCTGATATTATTTACTAAGTTTACTGACTAAGTTTACTAAGTTTATAACAAATATCTAAAATGTAAAACAAGAAATAAAACATTTTTCCAACCGTTGTATATAATTTGTCGGTGCAAAAATTATATCCGTCGAAAAGATTAACATCTCGTTGAATCGATATTACAAGGGTTCGATATAAAACGCCAGATATGTTATCGATATTAATATAGGTCTTGGAAATTTCAACGCTATTTCATTTGAAAATTATTCGTAAAATCTACCACGGTATAAACAAGCGAGGGAACGCGTTTAATAGAAAGTAGATGACCGTAAGCTAGAAAACTCTAACGTTCCTCTTTTCGTTATGTCGCGTAATTTTCACATCGTAGAAAGAAACGAAATTCTAAAAAGAATATAATTCTTTAGAGGTTGTACGAGTGTATAAAATGAAATGAAATCCAAGCAAAATAATTTTTCTACATTTTTCCTATTCTCTATTCTCTTATCTTCTCTGTGCTCTTAGTGCTCTTACAGAGGAATAAGGAAACTTATAATTGTAAAAAAGCGAGTAAAAGTAATTTTTATCAAATCAAACGATTAATTTTCTTTGTCAGCGACGCGTATATAAATAGAATTATTAAATATTTTTTTATAGCAAAATTTCGCTCGTCCAATTATGTAACTATGATAAAATTACGTCATACTCAAAGTGTGGAACTATGCTGAAACATGATGTCATGAGAGTATTATGTAACCTTTCCGTTTCCATGGTATAATACTTAAATGGCCACATTATATAAATTATATGTCACTCAGACAGCTGAACTGGTTACTCCATTTCTTGAAAATTTCTTAATTCTATCGAAAAGAAAATAACTAACGTTTAATTTTTTCGAAATAAACACAATTATTCCGAACGAGGTTCGTTACTTTGGCTTGTACATGTTTCTCCCGTCAGAAACTAACGATATAAAATCACAAATAACTTTTCCTCCATTTCCATTACTATGTATAGCTCTTATAATAGTTTTCGTTAAACAAACTGTGTTTTATATATAGAGAGCTCAACCTCTTTCTCCTCGCTGCTGTGCTCGCTTTTATCACTCGCTGTAACCGTTTGAAGTTGCAATAGAACCTAGAAGCGTCAAATGATTCTAGTTAGCAAACGCAAAGCAGACATCGAACTGTGAGCAATCAAACGGGGAATGCGAGAGACGCTTCGTTGAACACACTTTCCGGTTCGAATGAAGTTAATGAACCTTAAAAATAATCTTCCTGTCGATACGAACAGAACGTAAATGAGTTAATAAGCATTTAATAATTTTTATATGTATGTGACCAAACGTCGCTGGATATTTTTATTTTACGCTTTACTTAGTCTTTCATAAAATTTCGATCCGTATAAAATGCACGATTATTTTTAACGTTTAATCGTCTTTTCAAACGTCCCGCTCGATCTTACATATTAGAGTAATTGTTATTTGTTAGTTTAAATATCGTTAGATGCACGAAATTTTATAGCATCCACAGATATTACAATTAATTTATCAAATAGAAGCAAACTATTTAAATATTTGTGCGAAGGCTTGAAACAAATTGTACGATGCTAAATCGATTAAATAATAGACCATGGATAACGTCACGACTATGTAGCCGCTGTTTACGAATGTATATCTACTCAGACACCGATCGTTAATCCATTATCGAGAAACAATTTGACAAGATAACGTACTCGAGTTCTCGTATCATTACCGATTACTCTGCGATAAATATGCTTGTAGAACAGATACGTGAAATTTCTATAGGTATCCATTTACTTTTAGCAATTTCACATTGTGCGTGTTTCGCACAATTTATATAATGGGAACTGCACCAATTTTTCTCATACAAGAATCGCACCTGTTTTATCGTATCTTGCAAGATACGATAGAAGATATGATTTGTTCATAATGTCGTAAATTCACCGAACATGTTGCTCGACTCCTATTATTACTCGATTCTAGGTTACGCGAAATCTTTGCCTTACAATTAGTATTTACAAATTTCATCTAGTTTTTCTGTTTGTATATAAACGGATGACAAGCAAAATCCAGTTGTATGAAAATTAAGTCCGGTTATAAGAACGAAGAAAACGCGAAGGAAGGGAGAGCTGATGGACTTCTATTATCCGGCTGATCCAGTTACCCGGAACGTCTTTTATCCCGACTGTGATAAATGCCGCCTGATAAATGGAATATTTTACTGTATTCCTGACGGTAAATAAATTAATGAAATACGTAAAATATGTAAGCGAGCTGTATTTTTGAAGTTCTACGCTCCAGTAGAGAGATTAACTCGCGTGAATCGCGTTAAATAGCGAGCCAGAGCGCGAATGGAAATAAGTATCGCGATAAGCAAAGCGACGATGTGCGTGCAAGATCGCTTCGTCAAGATCGCGCTTGCCGGTGTCCGAATCAAAATAATTATTTTTCCGCCCAAGCAACTAAGATATAAGCGAATTAACAATACCGCTACAGACGGTCATCTGCATCGATGCACGTATGGACAGAAACCGAAGAAAAAACAACGAAACTATAGAATCCTGAAGCGTGTGATCGAACGAAACAACTCTTCGCTGTGTTTCTTTCGGAAGTTGAATCACGCGGAGAAAAAGGAAGCGTTTGCACGGTATAATTGCTAAATTGATCGCTTGTAGAAAATGCGAACGAAACCTTTGGTCGTGTCACGTAGGAGACACAAGAAATCACGAAATTGACGGATCACCGGTGATCTCCTCGGGTCGTAGTTCGAACGTTTCACAAATAAGGTAACAAAATTTGAACTTTAGATACGGTAGCAAATTTTGTTGTACCAATTCGACAGAGTGACGGTTCAGAGTGTTATAACGAAAAAGGTGTTTCGAGTGGCGATTTGGGAGGGTTGTTATACTAAGGTTTTGTCCCTGGAGGGGTTATCGTCGGGTGTATATCAGACGCGGCTATTCTGTTACTATCTGGTTATTGTTTCGATAGCTGTGACCTGCAGAATATGCATGAGCGTGTGACAGTGGCGACGCGAAACGCGAAACGTTCGCCGTTAAAAATTCTTCGAATTAATTCTGCTTTCTGTGTTAAGAAGAAGATCTGTAAGCGATGAAAAAATTTGCAATTTATGGAAAATTCCTTCTTCGAAAAGCCCTTAAAATTTTGTCGATACGAGCCAGTACAATTACTACTATATTATAAAATAATAATAATAATACACATCAAATAAAAAATAATATGAAAGAAGCATTTGATGTGTTGCTGTAAACTGAAGATACTTTACGAGATGATTGCAAATTCGTTACATATAGCTTATTTCATAGTGTGCATATAGCGTGTATTTGCATTAATATAGGTAATACGATAATCGCACTAATAATACGTGTTTGTATTAATATAATGCGCTGATCTTAATGCAACGCAGGCGACACTTCGAAATAAATTGAATCGCCAGCAGTTGAACAATTCTCGACTGATTGAATCTGCGTGAAAATCTTCAGGTTGTTACGGATAGAATTAGTAAATACAATTAGGTAGATGGAAACGCAACTGTAGCCTGTGGCCAAGCGCACTTCCTCGCAATTATTACCGAGATTAATTTTCCACGACTTATCTAGTTTAACTTTCAGCTCGTCTCATTTTTCTCGGCGACTTTTAGCAATTGCTAAACACCGAGTATCAGTTAATCGGATATCAGCTATTAAACACTCCAACGATTAACTCCGCGTAATTTGAATAACTTTGTCAATGTTCTTATAGAGCTTTACTATTAAATTGTATAACATAAATTGGGCCAAACGACGTCTCGTTTCACAACCGACTTAAAAAACATAAAATATTCGATAATTATTTTTATTTGTATATAATTGTTACGTTTGAAACACCTCAAACCGTTCCTTTATAAGTATGCCGTAGAATGGTATCGATTATTTTACATGCAAATGACTACCTGCGATTGAAATATTATATTCTACATTTAGGTGAAAAGAAATTCGTTTTTCGATATAAAAGAAGTTTTATTGGAATACGTTAAACTCTTCAGAGTGAAACGAGAAAGAAGCAGTTAATCTGATCAGATAAGTAGTTTCCGACATAAAAATTCACAAGTGCGGTCCGTTTACGCGACAATGGACAAAAATTGCAAAATTCAGAGCTTCGTATCCCGAACAAATTCGAAATCGATAGAATAACGACTTAAATCCAATTTTCAAATCTAATTTCGCGTGGATTAGGTGATATTCCGCTTTGAAAAAATTCAGAATGTCAACACCAAAGAACGATCGATTTGCTATGGAATGTCTTTGAATGAAATTTACTTTTAAAGGGGCATTAATTTTGCAATGGCCAGAATGTATCCTATATTTTGATTCCTTTCTTAATTAGTTCGACGTATTCTACTTCTTTCAAAGTGTAATATATCGAGAAACAAAGATGTACGCAATTTCTTCTTATCTATACAGCTAAACTTAGCGAAATTGAACCAAGACGGTAAGAACGTTAGTGTGAAATTAAAATCAATATACGCAATTGTAGGGAAAGAAATGTATCTATTCGTACGTTATTTGTAATCGATACTTTGATCGAACACTTTCATTTTAAAAGAAATTATATTTATCAAACGATCTAATTATACGAATTTGGATTTTTCTATTAAATTTCTATTTTTCAGAAGAAAATCTATTCATCTGGTAGTTCTTATCTATTTTGTAAGATTCGATCCGACCAAAAGAATTAAGCGGTTTCGTTAAAAAGTTACCGCGATCTCGATAAAGTTGGTGGGTTTAAATGTTTTGGTAGAAACGGAATGTTCCTTTGCCATAGGTATTCCCTTAATTTTCCTTTTCTCATTTCGATTCGTACAAAAGTTTCGCTTTTATTTAACTACTAACCACTTCTGACAAGCATCGCTCGATTCTCGTACAATTTTTCCCTATTTTAAATCTAACGAAATGTCAATTAAATCTTCGGTTTTATAATAGTAGTAAGAATGGAACCGATTACAATTTCTATCAAACAATTTCTCTGGTCTGTGATATTTTTACTTCTATTCTACCGATTCTAATATACATATGTATAGCTGGCATTATCGAACTGTCGTACACGAAACGGTACACGTAATAGGAATATCATGATTTCTTGGTAAGAAGTATGGAAACCAGTTAACTATAGTCGGAACGACCTAGATCATCTTCTTGGAATGTAACCTACTGGATCCACATAAATGTAATAGTTCACAGTTCTGTGTAATGTCGACCCAGCTTCGTAAATGTGGGATATGCATGACAATCAAATTCAATGGTACGTCGTTTCCGTTTTTTTAGCATATTTAGTTGCTATACCTACGCAGAATCGTATACGTTTTCGATAGAACATTGCAATTAATACGGTAGAGACTTCATTATCCGAAGTAATAATACACGTTGCTAGGGTATTTGAACTTTCCGTATAATTTTACCGCTACATTCGATTACTTCGTCTTACGTGTTAAATTATTATCGTAGATAAAATAATAAACTAAACGATATTTTACAAATTAAATATAAATCCTTCAAACATGTTACAAAGTACGAATGTACGAAGAAGATACGTGACTAAATACGTATCAAGTACCGCTATCGAGCGTAAAACGAAAAGTACAGTCGTTCTTTGGTGTTCTGATAATCGACGTTTTACCGCATAATGTTTTAATGGAACGTTTACAATTAGGATAAAATAGGCCGCTACGAATTGCTCGATACAGTCAACCAATTTATGCGTTTCTTTGTCAAAGTCAATTTTATTTTCTTTCTCTTATTTATTTATTTCTTGACAATTATTACGGTGTATACTCAGACAGTTACTCATTTGTTACTATGACTATTACATACTTCTATAATAATTTTAGAGTAATTGCTTAGAAATAAAACCCTCCGATGTTTTTTCTATTGGACTTTTAAAATAAGTTATTTACATTTTATTCATTTTTCTATCTTTCAATGTACGAACGATAAAGTAAAACTGATAGTAAAGCGATATAATATTTATTAAAAAATGAATTACGCTAAAGTTGTCATAGTTTTATCTAAAACTATACGTGTTTCGATAAGCTGCGTTAATGCAGACTATATAAACCGAAAAAATCAGTTAAAATTTGGAGTCATAACAGCTAGATGAAAGACCGTATTTAAAATATCGGAAACTTTTTCATTGCGCTGCTACGAGTGTTTCAACAGAAAATATTTAAAAGTTTATAACTTTTTAGAAAGGTAAATGAAAAAATTTTATCGATGAAATTCTATTCGTAGAGTATTCTTCGATTTATTTTTAGCTACAAGTGTCCCGTAAAAGTATTACTCGGATAAAAAATCTACGTTGTTCTAAACTGATCGTAAATATAAGATATATATCTCGTGTCTCTTTTACCCTATACGATCGATTATCTATTCGTAATAATTTTATCGATACTGAAATTTTAGCTGCGATAATTCATGCCATCGATGCGAACGTAGGAAAGCTCGTCATTTCGTATAGAGCAAATGATAATGATCGAGTACACTTGTATCAAACCTCGTTGCTAAATCGCAGACAGCCTGAATAGATGATACAATATTTAGTGGAGCTCATTATCGCCTCTCTCAGCTAAACGCGGATATCGTTCAGATTATGCGAGACTGAAATTGATCAGCATTCTCGATTTATCAGAAAATGTTCTACGAATATTACAGGCGGAGTAGAAGAAGATCACGCAGGAAAACAATTTGCTAAATCGAATAAAAGAATTTTAGGTTAAAAATGGGGAATGTGTTCTGCACGAAAATGCGATGCCGGGGGTTTCTTTTTTTTTTTTTTTCAAAGGTTTTCGAATTCTGTGCACATTCTTTGGCTCTCCCTTAAGCATCCTAGGAATAAATACGAGAAGATTTTTTTAGCAGTTTACATAAAGCAGGAATTTAAATATAAGATTTATTTTAGAGTTAAAAATTACGTTATATGGAAACTACGTTAAAAATTCAAATTCATAGAATATATGCATTTATTGCCAATTAGTTCGATTTATGACGGAAAGAGGTATTATCCGGAAAGACGTCTTATTTGTAGGTGATCGGATAAAAGTTTCTTTTACGTTCAAACTTTTTTTTACTAATAGACGAGAATCGCATACGACGCGAAATTACAACATAATTTATATTTGTAATCATATTTGATTTCACGAATCTTCTATTAATCGTGAATTTGAGAAAAGAAAAAAAGAAAAAAGAATACAAACTCATTTTTTAAATAGTTTCCAATGAACGAATCGATTACCTTAATCTCGACTGGAATTCAATCGTAGAGATTGTTCGAATTGTACGATTGGGGCCGTAACTTTAGAAAGACCGCAAATGAAGTAGAAACTTCTTAACAAAATACGATCGCAATCAAGACGATAAACCGCGTCGTGTTTCTAACCCAGCAAGTGTAATACGCTCTTGATACAAATCTGTATTTGTTTATCGTTATCGTATAATACTTGATTATTTCATCTTTATGTACTTTATAATTTTTTTTACAGAATAAATAAGATAGTACTTGAAACGACTAACAATGATATTTACATTCAGCGAAAATATATCTTTACACGAGGAGATACGTCGAAGAATTAATACGTGAGATCACGTAAGATTTCTATTCTTTATGATTCCTATTTAAACTTATGAAAATTAACCAGATGAAAACTATACGCGAAATATAGAAATTATAATTTTCTAAATGGAAGAGAAATGATATGTTTCGTATTCGCTTATATAACCCGTCTCTCTGGAAAATATCATTAGTAACTTGCAAGACTGGAAATGCTTCTGGCTCGTGATATTATACGCAATTATAGGTCAATCTCTATCAACGGTGTCGCTGCAAAACTTTTTGAAAATATTCTCACCGGAAAACTCTATCTAATGCTTTCTCGTTTAATTTGCGACGAGCAACGTAAATTTCCGCACGATAGATCTACTTCCAGCGATTCAACGATCTTCTGCAAGTATGTCGCCATTAATCTGAACGCAAATCCGAGGTCGACTCTACCTACATCGATATCAGGAAAGCTTTTCACACTGTAGATCGTTTAATTCTATTGACTAAGCTTTGGTCAATAGCCGTTACAGGTAACTTGCTACCTTAGCTTAAAAGTTATTTATCGGGCCGCTACCAGAATGTTCGCATCAGCGATACGTTTTCATCGTCTATAGCAGCTACGTCCGATGTCCCCCAAGATTCGCTCCTTAACCGGTTTCTTTGCGATATTTTTATAAACGATATCGCGCAAGTTTTCTCGCGTAACAAGTTTCGAGAATAAAACAAAATACATAACACGATGGAATCGACTTCGCATCTCTTTTGGAACAAATCAACCTGTGCGCACCGTTACCCGTCGTCCAGAAACACACGATGTTACGTATTAGGAACATATCGACATTTTTGCCGTCAACCACCAAACTACGCTATGATTCATAAATTAGCAGATTGGTACGCGGAATACGTCGACCGTTACTCTGGATGCTTAGACGGATAATTGTTTTATATCGTTAATATTACTTTTCATATTATTTTCATATAGAAGATATTTTTAAATAACAACCAAAGTGGCCCTACAACATGAGAACTAAAGATTCATAATCGAAAAAGGTCCAAAAGAGCAAAAAGACCATCAATGAATCATAGTTGACGAGAGAAAAATTCAATACTGTCCACGATTCTCTCACGAAATAATCACAAAGTCGGGATTAACGTCCCTTACACGCTCTCCCGTTTCAGATCCGAAAATCCAGTGCTCTCGGACCACGTACCAAAAATTTGATCGCACAATCACGGTAACAGGAGAAATCGGGCCATAGAAACTTAACGGAACGCGATAATAATCAGGGCGAGCGTCGAAGCGCGACGCGACGCGCGACGTGGCGCTAGCACGTGCACGCCGCCATGCCTGGTCGATGATAAAAATCCTGCGAGTCGTCGTCGTCGTCGTCGTCGTCGTCGTCGTCGTCGTCGTCGTTGTCGGAGGGTTAAAATCAAAAGGCATGCGCTGGCAATCGGAGCACAAAGTGTGCCATTGAGATTTGTAACGCTTGACGGCGCAGCCAGACACGTCGAGGGCGCTGTTGCGGTAGCCTCTTTTTTCCCCGGTTTCCCCATCCCTCCTCTCATTCCTCTCTCTCTCTCTCTCTCTCTCTCTCTCTCTCTCTCTCTCTCTCTGCACCCTGCGAATCACCATCTACATCCCTCTGATCCAGCAACGTGTACGTCACGCCAACCAGCCAAGCCAGCCAGTGACTCCATAAATATGCATTCCATTTAATGAGACGGGCATAGCACGTGGAAGCACAGTTTCGTAGGCGGATGCAGTTACGTTCCGCGGACAAGCGGGTGTGCACACGAGAACGCGACATAAAGCCATTGAATTCGCGCATCGTGGCATGCGCGCATTGTTGCGCTACTACCGAGTGTAACAGTCGAGTGTCTTGAGTGTCATCGAGATCCTTCTGTCTCCCAACCCGCGCGCCCACGTGCGACACTCACGCGACCGCCAACGATCATCATTCAGCTCTAGTGCTCTGTTACAAGGAAAAGACCCATTGTGATATTTCCCTGTTACAATTCCCAACTTCCGTCGCGTATGCGCGAATCTCGACACTGCCGTTTCTACCAGTCTCATCCCCTAAATCTTTACGCGAGCTATGGAGCGCCGTAGAAGACCGCCACGGAGAACCAGAGGGACGTTATCACGCGCGATACGCGCGAATCTCTTTGCACGGGCCCACCGAGTTTTTAAACGTTGCCTCGAAATGCCCTCATTCGTCAAGGAAAAGCATCGATTTCTAAGCTGAGAGAATCTGTTGGTTTTACGTTACGCTTCAAATATAATTTGTATCGTTACGATTCTTGATTCTGTACAAACAAACAGCACAGAGGAAGAAACAAAGCACATTTTCTACTTTTGACAGAAAAATTGTTTCAAAATATACTATGTCGTCGATCAATCTCGTATCGACGATTTTGGAGTTGAACGCGTGTCTTCCCATTCAACTGCCTGCAAAATATTTTCAAGTATTAGTCGTTATAGCATCGAAGATATCGAAATATTGGTCGCTTTAATTAAATCTCCGGACGCCACAAAACTTGACCGATTTATCAGACAGTTCTAAAAGGTTTCGATCTTTTCGAGTCTTAATAGGTTGTCTTCATTTTCGATTGTGTCGTATTAAAATCCTCCGTGTCAGTTATAAAGCGACGTAAAGGAAACGAATAAGAATGTTACGAAAAATCGCTAAAAACCTTCTGTGATTTTTAGACGGAACGAATAAAATTTTACTTCCATAGCAATTATGTTGTCCGTCTACGAAGTAACAAAATCAAAATTGGATAAAACACAACTTTGCGCATTTGATTCGTACGAGCGACACATACGCATACGTACATGTTTATTTAGACAAGAATCGTATATTCCGCAAATAAAACTAACGATAAAATATCAAACTCCGTAACGCGACGCGGTCTACCGTTTGATTACAATTTTGCTGGCTCTCGTTTCCCACATTGCATGCTTGCATTTCGTACTGGCACGGATATAATAGGAACCAATAATCTGACATAATTAACGCGTGAAAAACACAAAGACTCGACTGGAACTTTGTCCAATTAAAATGATTCCACACTCGATATAATTAGTATACCGTTCAATGGGAACACTACTTAATACTCTGTGTGCCTTTACGCGAGATTGGAACATGTGGAAAGTGGCATTGTACGTACCATTCCGTCGAGCTAAAATGCTTCAAGTGCCATTCACAAGCTTTCGATTGTCGAAGGTACGGACAGAATAATAAGGATTGCCTTTAATTATGAATTTCCACTTTAAGCCACAATCGATGCGTTCGAAAGAAACGTACCATTAAAGTTGACACAATTCTCCGAGATATAGACCACCGCCGCTCAACAGATCGAGATCGCTTTCAATATTCATGGCTTATGCGAGAAAATAAAATTAAGATACAATGTAATTCGTTGTCCCGATATTTATTTCTAAACGTAGACAAATATTATGTATTTTCATAAACGAAATTTTTATTTAAAAAAAAAAAAAAAAAAAATAGATATAATTTCGATCGTTCAAATATCCTGCATCGATATCGGTAAATATTTTCTATTCATTTTTCAGACATGTCGATCTATTCGGTATCGATATTTCTAGAATTCCAGCATCGCTATCTCTTATCGTCTACTTATTTGTAATTTATTGTTTTATTTCATAATCTTTAAAATTTCGTTGCAGGTTACGTTCGTTTATGAAGTATAAATAAAAGAATGAAAGTATGACACGGCGGTTGTAAGAATTTTAATAGAAACTTGAGAAGATTCTACGAGTTTGCCACAAAGAATTCTCACGAGAAATCTACATTTTCTTCTTCAAATAATATATTTTATTATCTTTTAACGATCACTATTTGTCTCAAGCTGCTGGGCAACGTTAAAACATCGATAAGTTAGGAGAATGAATTAAATACCACGAGTAGAAACATTTATATCGAATGTTTAAATAAAATCAAATGTAACTAAAGAGTAGAATCCAGTGGAAGAATAAAATATTAATTCGTTTTTATATTTTAACAACTGAGAATAGAGAAAAACGTCTAAACTTGAATTTTATCGTTTCATCCTATCGCATTTCTATTAATATATACAATGAATAATATGAACGTGATGAGTAGTATAAACGCAACTATTCCATTTTTAAATATGAGATCGCACCAATGCATTAATAATTTCATTTCATCCTCACAGGCATTCATTAATTTACAAAGACATACGATATTATTAATTATCTTATGAAAAGTGGTTAACGTTTAAGTCGTTATGTCATTTAGTTATTTATTCAAGAATCACGTCGAAAAGGAGTCAGCTCGAAAGTTACGTGACTCAAGTTTTTAACATAGCACAACGTTCCAACATCATTTGTCACTTGAATATCTATATAAAAATAACTAGACGGAGTAGTCGTTGTGATCTATAAATCAACCGATTTAGCTACATCTTTGAGAAGCAATTTCAAAGTCTCGTGACTCCCGTTTTTACTATACGCCGCATTAAATCTTCTTGTAATCACGCGCATGCATTGCAGCTTTATAAAAATATATTTTATCAGCTTTGTACGATTTTAGATTATCTATGTAATAATAATGATAATTGCGAGTAAATAATATAGACGATATTTAATAAAAGTCGTTTAGTAGTTCTATCTTTATATCGACATCGTACCCATCAAATAGCGAAAGTAAGTCGAAGATGTAAAATTAAATTTTTCGGCTTAAGGCCTGATTTTTAGAAAAACGAGATTTGGACGTCTTTAGCTAAAGACCTGTCTGATACGTACGCACGATACATTTTCAAATCTATTTTTCTCGCGAACAAAACATCTCATGAAAAGATTATATTTTATACTTTCCATCTACTGTTTCGCGTGGAATCTACCTCTGCCCAATTGTACCACTCGATAGCCCGCACTCTACTTAAGATATCGAATGGCAGAAGATTTTTTATTTACTGTAAACACAATTTTATCGGCAATTCCGTAATTCTATTCTCTAAAATTTTAGGAATAAGTTTTCGGATTTAAAATGTTATTCGTTTATTTCTAAGTTTTTCTATTTGAAACTTTTTAATTGAAAAATTTTATTAAGATTGCTCTGGTCGTCGATCGCATACAGATATTGGATGTCAACAAGATTTAAGATAGAAATATTATTTGTTTAACATCACGAATAATAATTAATCTTTCATATAAATTTAATTTTAGGAAAAGTGTTGAAAAACTGGTTGAAATTAGAATTGTTCAGCGTTGGCTCGTAAAATTGAAATCTGCTGATCTTTCGTTAAAAAATGAATTAAGAGAGAAAAGCTAGAAGGTGTCATTAACAATGATATTTGAAGGGATATTACTTGGAACAATCTATTATCGTTATTCGTCAGTTAGGTTAAATAGGATAACGAAGAAAATGGACAAATGGGTTCTCCTCGTGGATTAATCAATGTACTACGTGTATATAGAAGATTAAACGAGTGGAGGGAATTACCTCGTTATGTTAGAGAACAAAAAATACGATCAATTTTTAAATCGTACCATAATTTTTAACAAAAAAATACGTATTGATTTCGTAAAAACAAACATATAAAATAATCGCCGTAAGATGGAATCGGTACCCGCTTCGTTCGAACGACAAAATGGTGACTAGCGATGAACATAGTTGTCATGCATAAGCATATACGTAATTACGAAAAAAAAGCAACATTTCACATCCATCAACCTGATATGTTTCCCGTTATACTTCCGCCCAGTTATCAAAGAACGATACTAAGCTTGATCTCTACCGCAATACGACCTATTTAAAACGACATAAACATTCTGCCTCGATAGCTGAATTTACAGTATGAAATCCAAGGTTAGAAGATCACATTATGCAAAACCGAGCTGGATGAGCCACGATTATAGGAGATAGCAAAGTTTGCTTCGTTGATAGAGATCGAAACGAAGTTGCCTGACGCGCACCTTGGAACCCGATAAAACGCGTAATCAGTTTTCCCTCATGTAGGTACGTCGACACGTTAAAGTACGTCCTCGTATCGGGCTAACTTTCTTCGTAAACTTCCGCCATTTTTCCACCGCGTCCACCCTTTGCTGCCTGCCTTTCCACCCTCTCCCTCCTCTCTCTTTCTCTCTCTTTCAAGCCAGCGTCACGACGTTCCACGGGTGTTGATATTATTGGCATCGTACACAATAATTACAAGATGAGTTGTGGGTTTACTTGGTCTTTCGCGGTGATCGATCGACCCGCGATCCTCTTGCGTTGCACAGAAATTATTTCGAAGGAAAATCGAGCCTCTGCCAATTTCAACTTTTAACAAACTACCACGCCGCTCACGTTTCTTAGAGCAACTCGACGAACGAAACTTTCTTGCCACGAATCGGCGTGTGATCCGCGCGAACAACGTCCTCTTCGCTATTAAATGAAATTTTAAATCTACGATTTCCTTTTTTCTCTTTTCTTGTTTGTTTGTTAAACGCGTTTCCATACAGCTGAATGTTTACGACGAAATTCGCGATGCTATGTATGTTCGACGAAGGTATTAGGAATGTATGATCATGCGAGTTACGAAAATATTTGTTCGAATATGAGAAATTTCTGCAATATGTTAACCACGAAAGTTCAAAGCGAACGTTTTATCATAATCGAATCTAAATAAGCTGTTTGCAACGATATAAGCACACTAAATATATGCATATGGAATAATCACAATGGAGTTTGTTAAAGAAAGAAGCGATTTAATATGGATAATTGCAAAGTAAGGTATGATTGAAAATGTTACGTGGCATACTTTTAAACGTCGATGCACGTTGATTATAATCTTTCCTCGTGTTAGACACCGCGCAATTACTTTCTGAAATTTTAATCTCTGCTTATGTACGTAGCTATCTATGCGGACGTAATTTTATTGTCGTTTTGATATTGCGATTCGAGATTAATCTGTTCGTATTGCGATTAAACGAAATGAATGTTGTTATTGAAGGTAGTACGATAACTAAAAGTATGAAATTATCTAAGATAAATATTCTAAATGTTTATTTTTCCTTGGTATTTTATCGAATATCGATGAATCATAGGCGAAGAATACATTTGTCGTTAATATATTTACAAATTTCGTGTCAATTTATACGTCCCTCGTTGCTGTTTCGCAACATTCCATTCACTTGCTTTACTACATTTCATGTTATTAATTTAGTTATACTCTCCCCGCTTTTTAGTTGTTTAATTAGATCTTGCGTAATTTTTTTAAATTAGAGTTGCACATATCCGTTTTTGCAAAGTTACGATATGAAAGCGTACATCATTGCAATTTATATTAAAGCGTTATGAATAGAGTGACGCTGAATATTTATTTTATGTAGAACGTAACACAGCGATACGATTAAAAATGTAATACTTTCGACTGACAAAACCCGTTACAATCGGAAAATATTTTACCAAATTAAACGTCTAATTTATCTAACGTTAAAATGCATTGCCGTAATTTGCGATCTATCGAGATAATCACTTTATCCGTGGTTTTACAAGAAACGGAAACAATTAAAGAATTAAACGTTGCGCTATCAAAGATTCACACACGTTTTGTTAACATTATTTCAAAGCATAATTCAGGAAATTCTCACTCGGAGAGAATTTCGCCGTTTAAGAGCTACTTCGTTTGATATTTAGCTTTAGTTACATCGGACAATGAGCACCTCTCATAATCTCGAACGGATTATTCGGAAACGGGATCTTTATTAAAATTTACATAATAGAGATAACAATGGGTAATGTATTAAAAAATTTCTCGGCCGTGAGATACCGCTAGAACGCGTATAAGCAGCAATTTAATTGCGTAACAACGAACTGTTTAAACAGAATTTAATTACATCTGTTACTTCGTTGATTACTCCGATCTTTTGTTTCCATTAAAACTCTGCCTAACGTTTCACGGTTGAACAAAATGATTCTCACTTTCAAAGTTTTTAATTAAAACACCCGCGCCAGCCCCTTGCAGACATTAATTAATACATTTTTTTTATTTTTCAATTATTCCTCGGGGACACGGTGCATCTTTCGTCACCTGTAGAACAACTTTCCTCTCGCTGTTACGAAATTTATAACGAAGTATTCTGCGTAGAAACCAGCGACTCGAAATCAGAAGCACGACGAACATCCTCCAGACATCTAATATTATACGTACATACATACATACATATTACATATTAATCCATTCGTTGTTTCTGAAACACGCCAGTCTCCCGCTCGTATCTCTTTCGTCGGAAAGTCCTTTGTTTCAAGCAACACGTATGTAATTTTTATTTTAACACGTTTCTCGCTATTTTGCCGTTATTCTTAAATCCTTTTGCAGAGACGCAGAAACTCGCAATAGTTTTGTAAAAATATATTATAAAAATATTCCATGATAACAATATGTAAGCGAATAGGTTAATGTCAATACATCGTGAACCAGATATTTTGTCATTCTTACACGTTCTTATACCGAGGGTCTTATTTTTAATTCGTTCGCGGAATTCTTTGCCGAACTATTCGTTGTCCGAAAAGATGTTTCAAATAGACGTCGTTCTGACTATGATTTCTCGTTAGGTTTACATGTACGTTTTGTTTAGCCAAGTTCTTCTCGATAAATTTCTTCTTCTGCAAAATATCACAGGAAAAACGTTTAAAAATGTCTTATATTAAGGTCATACGTACTTCCTTCCAAGCGAAATCTTTTCAACCCCCTATTGTACATATATGTATAATTACTTACTTTAAAGTTTTTCTCCGAGTACAATCGCTCGCAAAAGCATAGCAAAGGCGCGAGAGAGTGCACGTCAGCACATGCGGGTGAAAAAGAAACTTTACATTCATCCAGACCTTCATCGAATGACATACTTTGTACTTCTTTACCTCAAAAACGGTACCGCTAGGCCTCTCCTGTCTTTTAACGTAAGATTTCTAACACAGTTTCGCGCGGCGCGTTAGCTTTTTAAAAAAATACCGCAAAAATTTTCGCTGTAATAAATAAAAATATCATCTTGGCGACGACTTGGTATAAGGGGATTACGCGTTAAATATGAAAACTCCGAGGTTCAATATCTCGACTTTGATACCGCTAGGTTTCCATAAATTTTAACCATATGTACAGGGTGGGCCAAAATTCAGAGTAGAATTTAAAACGTACACAATTTTTCTATTTTATATCGTATTTGTACGATATTGTTAAACATATAATGTTTATAGTATGCGGTTTATGCATGGAGAATAACATCTTTTGAACGGCCTCCATTCGCTGCTTGGCACAGTCGGCTGTCTTTCGATAGCATGTTTCGAAACAAAGTTAAATGTCCAAGGTTCTGATATTCGAATGTCCGCGCAAACGTTTTCCTTCGACTCTTCGAATGTACGTGATTTATTTACATAAATCCGTTCCTCTAGATAAACCCCGAAAGAACATGGCGGTCAGCAACGGACTTGCTACTTCGATAATAAAACTCTACTGTTTTTACGCGTCGTTCCTTAGTGTAACTCGTTGTAATAAATTTCCCAAGTTTCAGCTCTGACATAAATGGACATAAAACGAAGCGAAACAAACAAGAAAGTTATTGCTCTCTCAAATCTTACTCTGAATTTTGGCACACTGTACGTTCTATGTTTTTTAACGCGCAGTTAAAATTTGGAGGAACTGCTAAGAAACTCATTTTATCGGAGAAATACCTTAAACAGATATAGATACGTTATAGATTCGTTAGTGGCTAGAAATCATTAACTAAACGCTGATACCAAACGATCAATTCAGAAAAATATCGATAAATATTAAATTAAAAATCTATTTCTATCTGGTTTATTCTTTACCTTCAAAATTTGCCTAATTCGGTTGAACGTCTTTCGTCGATTTCATCAGTCGCCGCTTGAAAAATTATAATTATAACGGAACATACTTCGTTCGTAGTCGTAATCGCTCTCGCATGTTTGCCATTTGCTACTTCCAACAAATTGTCTGCTAGTATTTCTGCGACATCGTTAATTTCCATGCCACTATTTTCACTGGGTTAGAAAGTCGATACAAGTAACAAATTGCTGAAAAAACTTCTAATTATTATCACTTGTACCGAGTGAACTATAATTTTCTTTGATTGATAATGTAAAATGCGAGATATCTCGTTAACGCCCTCTAACGATAGAACACGAAGGACGACATATGTATCTCGTTATACAGCCGCGATGTATTAACTCTCTCTTGTTCGAGTACAGACAATTGCCGGAGGGTTATTTCCGACATGTGTGCTCTTTACATCATGTCGGAGAATATATACAATTTTATTATTTAAAGTAAATTCATCGTTGAAAACGAATACAAAAAATAAGACATTATAAATTTTCTGCAATAAATATATATACGCGTCGTTACCGTCTTTTCATCGAGAACTTAAACTACGAAATAGAGAATTGCTTCAATATCGTTGAATATTGTTTCTGGAGTATTGTGCGAATATTATTAGTATCGTAACGAGATACGATTATCATAAAATTGAAAAATAATCTTAAAATATATATAAAGATTACAAATACCATGTATCTTATACGATTTTTTTATCTGTCTTCAACTATAATAATGTGATCGTGATAGTCGCATCGTGTAAATACTTCTCCGCTTATTCTCAAAGGTTTCTATAAATATCCACTGTCGCACGTGTCAGATATTAAACTAACAAAATCGAATCTTTTTGGTAACACGTATTTTCTGTTTGAACATCGTACGGAGTATTAAAGATATATTCCTTTGCTTCGTTCGATGCTTAAAGGACGCGCTTGCGGTTAGATAGCAGTTAACAACGCTCGATCGAGACCAAGGACGAATTGCGCATAACAAACTAATGGAACAATATCGGTACAAAAGTAACGCAAAGAATGCGAGAGGAGGCGAAAAATCTTCGAACACCGTTGGGACTTTTAATCGAACGAAACTCCTGTTACGCTGGTTTGGCCTGATTAAACGAGTCAACGAGCGATTTAATTAAACAAAATGCGACAATTATCGTAGGCCGAACGGGTTTACGATGCGTCGATGTTTCTCCGCGTGTTGTTCATTCATCGACAACGAATTACGTAAAATTCAACAACGAATTGCTGGAATTCCTCGTACACCGCGATAAACCCTAAACACCTGTAAATTAATGAATCGCTGTACAACTGATTACAGTTATCGATGAAACGTAGCCAATTTAATATGTCGCCGATTAAATGGAAACCTTGTCGCGAATCGAAGATCAATTTTCAATTAGTCCGTTCCGGTTGACTATAGCAAGATAAAACATCCTGCGAGCCGTTATACCGGAGCGAAAACTCGGTAAATTATCCTTACAATATTAGCTGAAAGAAATAACGAAGCGCGTAATGAGTGCTGCTCCGTGCCGTTCTCCCCGCGTTATTGCTTCATTTCATAAATATTATCTGTATGCGTTAATTGCGTTTTGCCTAAGAAGATACCGAGCAGGAAAGCATTAAAGATTTCAGATTAACATCACTGCTACAATTTAAACCGCCATAGGAAACGCGCGGTATAATACCAAAGACCTGCTTGCATGGCTTACTACGGACAAATAACGCGAAACGATTTTTTATGGTGGTAAAAGCGAGTTTCGCGAATTTAACATAATTTTTAATTAACGGATATCGTTTAGACGACGAGTTGTATCGGAATACCGAAAAAGGACGAACCCGTACGGAATCTAATTTCTTAGAATTCATTTCCAGACTTAACGGATTTAAGATTTTAAGTAACGAGTTTCGATAAGATAAAAATTGCCAACTTAAAGAATCGAGATTTGAAAAATACTAAAAAACACGATAACAGAGAAGAGAGAGAGAGAGAGAGAGTTGATATAAACATGATTCGCATGTTGAATTCCATTGTTACATACGCCTGTTGAATTCTTAATAACAGATACACGAGAATATTACGCAGCCATGTAGTAACGATCGACTCTACGACAATTACATAACTACAGCGATGAACTTACGAGATAGTTCTTTATAAGTGTACCACGGCTACGATTTATTACTATGACATTTATTACTATATTTAAAGGTAACATCGCCCACTTGTAATATTTTATCGATATATCAAAGCATATATAAAAAGATAGCCCACAACGTTAAATCCAACAATTGCGTTAATTAATTACGAATATACTAAAGAAAATATTCATTTCTGATACGTTAAAGAACATGTTACTTTTAAGGACTTGAAAGTCTAGTTATACGAATAGTAACCTTTTAACAAAACTCGCTTCAAAACCTGCGAGCTTTTAATTGATTTTCTCTTTCAATTTCTAAAACGAAGTCTTACTCTTTGAATTCTATATCAGATTGAACCGGCACTCTATAATTTTTCCATCGATTCGCCGTTGAAAACTGAGGAAATCGATTCTTTCTGCTCTATCGCGAGTCCGTCTTGTAATTCATCACATTCGAATACGTGGTTCAATGGGTTCAAATTTTTCTTTTCGAAACGCGAAAGTCAGCTCTCTACTGGTCAATAATAAAGTGATCTTCGGGCATTGTTTTCGCCCCTTTCATAGTATCTCATTCAATCGCGTATACGAATGTCCGTTTTATCGCAATTCCCAATGAGATTAATCATTCGATAGATAGAAATGCGAAGGCCTATTTTTAAGACGTTCGATTAACCCATATAATTTTGTTTTCGTGTAATAGCCTTGTAACAATACCACCGCGAGGTTCTAATTTGTATATATATATATTGTATTATTGTAGTTTCGACGTTAAATAAACGAACAATGTCGTACGTATATCTTTGTAACGAGTAACCTTTGCAAGCAAATCCGCCATGATTCACGAGATTGACCGACGGCCGAGAAGATCCGACAGCAGCTCCGACTACTAGCGCTTCGCGGGCCAATAAATCTCAATGCATTATCGATCGATCTCCGCAATGTGGCTCGTGTACACGTAACAGAGAGAGAAGGAGAGAGAGAGAGAGAGAGAGAGAAAACGCACGTATGCCTCCATGGCGTTGATTTAGGTAGGATAATATCAAATTACGATTGTAGCCAGTTGTCGGAAGGTCCGCACGCTTGTCTTTGTTTGCTGGCAAGAATCACTTTTAGAGTGGATTACACCAACGTGTCTCGTCAAGTTATTAACTTGCCGTTCCGACCATTCTCTCAGGGATTCCATTTGCCAGATTTATTTATTCACCAGTTAAAGGCCGTGAAAAATCATGGGTATGAAACATCGTGTTATCTTTCGTCTATACACAGAAATCTAGGATTGTGCGTACGCGTAACTCGCGCTTGACACGTTTAGACCATAATCTGCCATCATCACCGACGTGACTGGATAGAGTTAAAAGCAACAAGGGTTCACGATCGAACTCTCGATGCTCCCGTTTTTTCCTGTTTGGTCTGCGAGTTCTACTCCTTCAAACTTTCCAAAATATGGAACAAAAAGTAAAAACCGACATCCGTATACGTAATTGCTTTTAACTTTCCGTCTCATCGTTCTTGTATCAATTATCCGCTTAATAGAAATCAAATTTATAGATTTGTATTCTTATATAGAATTATAGTACTAAAGGTATCTGTACAATTTGACCAACTTATATTAACGACACGCGAATATATCAAAATATATGAACTAGTAGAAAACTAATAATCGAAAGCGATGCTTAGAATTTCTTTGCAGAAGTAATACAGTATGATCATACACGAGTATGATTATACGTAATAATAGAGATAATATATGATACGAAATTTAAGTCGTTTATTTAAGCTTTTATCAATAGCATATTAAAATGAAATACACAAATTATCGGATATATTTTATATATTTGTCGGTCCTTTAACTATGATTGCTAGGATTAATCGTGATTAGATCGTGGATTATGGGAAATTTGAGAGTGCAAAACTCTATAGAATCTAAATTGGAAAATTTCATCGTCTTGGTAAAAATATAAATTTGCAGAAATACCCGCAGTCTGATCATGACGGTATATCAATTAGGGAAGAACCTTCTCTATTTTATCTGTATCTTGACAATGAAACGAAAGCTAAAGATAATAAACTCTTTACGCGATAAACCTGTTCCATAATGTAAGGTGCGATTTTTAAGAATAAATGTTATTTTTAATTCCGTTTAAAATAAGCAATTATTCGCGTATTTTCAAGGATAGTGTATTAAATGAATATATTTTGACTTTTTGCTAGACTAAATGCTTTTTGCATAAATGCTTCTTTAGGCAGCAGCGCGATGTATTCTGCAAAATTTGTTAAACACAATACCTATTATTCGAACAACGCTTAGTCCGCGTAGGATAATTTTCAACTCCATCGATTTGTTATCGATGGTCTATAACTACCATGCACGCGAGTGTTTTCGCCTAAACCAGCCTGTGAATACCCAATATAAAAACTCTTCTCCGCACGCGCTGCAGCATCCGCAAGATATCATCCGACCACCGCGTTAACAATCTAGCCAATTGTATCCCGGGTACAATACAAAACACAGAAGCTAAATTGCAGCTGGGGAACAAACCGCTGCCAGGGATTACAAAAGCCACGAATCTCGCGGGAATCTATCATCGTCCAGTCAGCCCCGTAATTGTGAAAATTATCGTGACTGGCCTGGACCGGTGTTCGCTAGATAGAAAGATGAATAGACGAGTCCAAGAGTCGGAATGAAAAGAAGAGACGGGAGAGATATCGAAAAGAGAAAAAGGAGGAGGAGGAGGAGGAAGAGGGAGGGTGATACGAAAAGCTGGTTCGGTTACTACGTTCGCTCTCTCGGCGTTGATTTACGTCGGATAATATCAAATTACGATCATGGAAGATTGCCGGTGGTTCCACGTGGTCGACCGCGCTCTTTTACCCCTTGGGACCACCACGGCAGGAAAGCCCATTTTGGAAGGAGTTGGCGAGTTAAGGAGCAGACAGCAGGGCGAAGGGGTGGTGCAGCATGCGAATAGGGAGAGTCATTTGTACCATGAAGCGCGAGGTCGCCTCATGACGATTGCGTGCGCCGCCGCTAGTTTCGAGCCTGTCGTTCACACGCTCGCTACACCATCCCCTCACTCCTCTCTCTCTCTCTCTCTCCACTTGCATAGATAACTTTTATCCCCCGATTGTCGACCTTCGATTGAATCCTCGTTGTCCGGGACGACCGATTGTTTGACTCTGCTATTTCGCCACTCGAGCCTACGATCTCGCCTTATTTACGAGACTACCAACGTTCGTCGATTTGTTCCACGATGCTTTTTCCATCCATCCTATTAAATCGTTCCGGCAACTTCGTGCCGTTTCCACGGTGCCAAGCATAAACGTTTTTATATCACTATAGATTTTTCTTCGACATTTCGGCCGGCAACACGCAATTGTCTTACGACATCTGCTTCGTTTCTAAGAAAGTAATTCGAAGCTACTTTAGCTTGAATGGAACTTTATATTTGTGGGTTTTTTGACGTATAGTTTTGGAGATTACACTAGCAACGATACTACAAATCATGGTTTAAAAGTGATAAGAAATAAGACGAAATTTATTGAGCGACACGAAGCCATAGTAGTACTAGCGTTTACGATTTAGTTCCTTTTCTTGTTGCTAATTGTATTATAAAATGAAAATTAAATATAATTGTTATCAAACGCGAATATCTTAATAGCTTCTTGTTCAAAATGAAGAAACTAACGTTTCCTTACGAATGACTTTCACATTTTTGAAACAGATAGCTATTTATACGGTGTGATGTATCATTTAAAACTACTTCGCTTTAATTTATCAAATTTTATCTATCTCCTATAAACTGTACGTAAAAATTAAGATTAGCAATGAAAAATGGCAGAAATTCAGAACGAAGTTTCGTAGGTACCTATATATTGTTAGAAAAATTTCCATCGGTCTTTTATTTCTGTGTCATTTTTCATTGCTTGCGACTTTTCGTTGAAACGTTCGATAACGACTAATATTTGATGAAAAATGCGTAAATTTGTACGGATAACCAAGTATCGAAGGAAAACTATTTCGTTTCATCTCGTTGCCAATTTATATTAACGTCTAAAATATTGTATTATTTTAGCGATTCAAAAATATGGTTCTAGAACTAACTTCAGCGTAATAATAACGATCGCGAAGTAGAATCAAATTCCTCGTTCGATTCGAGTAAACTCTTGCGCAGCAGCAGCATTTATTCTCTATGCCAATTTGTTCCTACAGATCTCGATAAAACGGTAATCGATCGAATAAAAGCAAATCTATGAGCAACTCCCTCGTCCGTCCAGGGGATTTACCAATTTAATATTTTATATCCTTTCAACTTCCTGGGATAGATGCCTTTTATACTCGGTTACCAACCCTTCATTAAATCCTCGTTTTCCAAACCCTCGTTATTCTGCGCGATGAACCGGTTAGGGTCTCTTCATTCACCTTGGCCGCCCTTCTTTCGCGGTTCGTGTTCATCGTTTCCCACTGTCCTCGTAAACCAGTAACCACGCAGCTGACTGAAACGAGTTCGAAAGCGATACAAATTTAAGGTAGAAATATTTTCTTTGCTTCCCGAACCGTCTGATACTGTCGTCTTTAAAGCTTTTAATATAATCCTTTGGTATCGTCCTTTTATACCTAATGGATATGTGCATATTGTTAAAGAAGAGAGTCGATACAATAAATGCTACATAATTTTAGAATCGAAAAAATTAACTTTATTTCGAATCTTTAAATTTGTTTAGCGAACATGCATTTCTTTTCTCATAGCAAATACCTTTTCATCCTATTTCATATTCATTGTTCCAGTAAAATCGTCACGAGAACATCGTACGGTATTCATCTCTTGGGCTAAACTTTACTTTACGGCACTCAAGATTATTGATTCTTTTTTCTTTTTTGCGATTTTTTCGATCTAAAAAACATTTTAAAACACATTTTAAGATGCGGAATTTACCGATTCCAGAGTTACGCGTATATAGGATCGAGCATTTTTAAAGTATTTGACGGATCAATTTGACGTCGTATCGGCTTCGTATCGGTACTTCAAATATACTTGGAATTAGAAAAATTAAGTTTATCTGGAATCTGTAATATTTTTCAATAAACGTGTATTTCTTTCTTTACGGTCGACAACTTTTCGTTTACCGTTGCAACTTTTCAATTGTTATTAACGTATCTACGTAAATGCGTACATATCTGTCTTACGTTGACACATTCCACTTGTCGTGTAAAGCATAAATATACGTTTTCATGTTTGTTTACAAGACTGTATCGCCAGAAAATTAAAAATTATTTATTACCGTGACCCCCTATGTTATAGAGACGCGTTAACAACGTTTCGTTCGAAAATACACGATATAATGACTTATATGGAATATAATTGAAATAACGCTTTATCGTTGTTTGAGAAATTGCTTTCGCAATAAATGCATAATCATCTCTTCCGGTGAACGAAGATGTTGTTAAAAGTTTCATTAATAAAAATTTTCAGGAACAACGCCACATTTCCGCGCTTTTGTCTATCCGCGAATACTTTCTTCGCATCTCGCGCGAGAATAATACATCTCTCCTATCCTGTGAACAATCACTTAAAGGCTTTACATTCGAAAGCAGGCTCACTTTTTCACAGCCGCGAAACTTTTCTTATAATATTTATGATTTATGAAACAACCCCGAACCACTTTTATAGAATTAGTTGGCTAACAGTATAGGCAATCTTTCTTCCATTTACGCAAGGATCCTATGAATAGCGCTCACGTGTAATGAAAACCGCCAACTTCCTAAAACTACGCTACTTTGATGTTGATTCTGAGATACCATCTTTGTTATAGCATTCGTTTTAAAGCACCACTAAATTGCTTTGTGGAACAGCCTTTGAAAGTGAACCTTTTCTACGATCTTTTGTCTCGTTTGGCTAGTCTTGCTCCGGGTTATAGTTTATGCTTACTTCACCATTATCGTGGCCAAGAAATTGAGACGAGAAGGAAGCAGAAAGATATTTAAATTAATGCTATTCTATTTTAAAATTCTAATCGATTTCAAAGAAAAATTGTTACTTCGAGATAAAAAATTTATTTAATTGACTTAGTTGTAGATTTATGAGATTACGATCGCAACATGAAATTTTTAAGATCGTACATCTCTGACGTAGTTGTTCCTTGATTATAAATATTTTATACTTTACGTAAAACTGCATCGAAATGTAATTCTAAACTAGAAACTTTACTGTCGTCACTTTTTTGTCAATTTGTACGATGGTTTTTCCTTTCTCGATATCGATATTACATAATACGATAAATATAATTCTACCGAGGACTTGGAAAATGAATGACTAAATAAATAAATTTAGTGTATGAACGACTAAATGACTAGATGTACGTATATAAATGTGAAATATATTTGACTGTAAGAATTCTTAGAACGATTTTAAGTTTCTTTCTCTTCCATTTGAATTTATTTCTCCTCGTAAACGCGTGTATTTTTATTTAAATATCGGGATAACGTCTTCGCAAGAAATGCGCGAGGTTCCGGTATAACTACAATACTTGGGGCTACACCATCTTGACCGAAAAAGGTTTATCGAAATAATCGCTATATTAAAAAATTAACTATAGTTCGAGAAGATGGTCAAATAAATTATACATATATTAGATTGTTTGAAAGATGTATAGCGTTTTCGAGACTCGGTAACGTCTGCTCTAAATTTGATAGGATTAGAAAATTAAGTAGAATAATTTTGTCTCGAAGAGCAAAATGCCGAGTTCGAACAAGTATCGGATACTAAAGAGAATTAAAAGACAACTTTCCAGAATAGAAAGAGGTTTCGTTGTTCAGCGAAACGACGTGACGTTAGATTTCGGGATATCGGTGAAGAACAGATAAAATCTTTTAAATGGACGAAAGTGGAGGAAAAATATGTTTGATCGTGGGTTCGTGACGTTATACGTGGGAAAATGTTACCTTAAAAAATAACGCGCATACGATTTGTGGATTTTTATGTCGATAAAATTTAAAAGATAGTTTAAATCGCATAAATGTTGCCTTATTGAATACATTTAAAAGTAGATTTAACATATTCGAATTTCGAAGCGACTAAAATAACTTTTACATGACTAATAACCGAGCAGTCTGCATAATAAATTCGCTAGCTACGGCATAAATTTCGACTTTCGGTCGAAACGATGCGAAACACATTTTCATGCTACTGTGATCGTTTCAGTGGGTAACGAAACTTGCCAGGCTGTTCCGTTCGTCGAAACAATCATGAGGAAGCAATTCCACGGTTCCTTTACTGAATCGTCGTTTGCTGTTACACGTTTCTAAAAGTCTTAGTTTTAGTATCCGTTCACGAGAACACTTTGACTCCCTTCTTATTTCGTTCTATGAAAGGGAGGACGTAACACACCAAGCTTTAAAAAACTTTCATCCTTAACTCGTTAAAGTCGATACTCCCTTTCGAATCGACTTTCGAGACTTCCATAAAAAAGCTTTGAAAATCGTATTACCTATCGTAATCGGCGAAGAGAACGTGGGAACGATTCATCGTTTTTGATAAGAATTATTTCCTTTATATAGGAATTTCGTGAAATTTCAATTTTAACTTTGGCAATGACTAGCGTTACGTTCACAATCTTTTACGTCGATCGTGTAAGTCATTTTCTTTGCTCGCATACCTGCAACCGATGTGATACATTTAACGATTGATCTATACAACGTAAAGTGCATTACAGATAATGTAAACTAAATTAATTATTTAATTTAAGATAATTGTTAGAATAGCAGCATTTTAAACTCGGTAAAACTTTCTTTTTTATCGTCTTTTTCTGTTTAATTTTATTTTGTCCGTCGTATACGATAAATTATACGCAAATAAGTAGAATTTATTTTAATTTCTCAAGTTTCCTTTAGCCATATTTTTCATGCCGTTACGCAATTTCTTCTCGTTATCCACGTTTACGTTACGACGATTGTCGTATTAATTTTGACTCTATAAACTAATAATGCGAGCGTCTACATCCAATGCATAGAGCATTTTCGATACGTATCTACTGAATTTTGTATTCGAACCAATCTATCGTTGACACGTTGCCAATAATCTATCAATTTATAATTAGTTCACAGATGAGATCCTAAAATTCCGTGTACGAAATAAATTTGTTACAATACATATAATAGGACAAGTAACGCACTGACAACGAATGTCTAGTAAATTATGACCGAAATATATGGTCGAATATAAATGTTTCTTACGGTATATCCCAAAATGGTAATTGATAAAAATAAAAATGACGAACTAAAGATGCCAAACTATTCTTTTAGCCTTTTGAGAGTAGTTGAGATCGTAATGTTCTATCAACCGCTAAAGCTTGCTCGTCTCCTTGTACGCACCTTTTCTCTATACTTTCCATTTTGATTTACTCGATACGAGCTGTATATTTTCGTCGTCGGTTAGTTCAGACATTAGCTACGACTGTCCTAATTACGCGAAATCTTCTTCGTCCATTCGACACGGAGAATTATCCCCGTGTTAACAAACGCTATTCGGGCAAAAGGGCATTTCTGGTGTTCGAAGAGGTACCCATAAGCGGTGGACGATTCGCAAAATCCGTGTAGAGCAACGACGTCGAACGTGTCGCCTCGTGACATCTCTATTCGCGACGTTATCCTTAAAGCCTCCCTTCCGACGTCCCTCGCCCATTCTATCCTCCCTTTGCCCATGATATTTCCTCGGTGTTCCACGAATCCCGCCTGCGCTCCGCCAACCGCAAGTTTAATTACCAACAAAGCGTTTCGAGCCACGTGCCGTAATTATCCGGCGGATAACTGCCAGAAGACGCTTAAACGATTTACTTTATGGACGTCCCCAGCCGATTCCCATCCAATCGAAAGGAAAGAGAACCGAAATAGATTGGAAACATTCTGATCGACTTAATTATCAGCGTTCGTGTTTCTTACGAAGTTTCATCGAGGGTTTAAAAATCACGTTTTCATTACCAGAGCTGGTCTCTATGGTGTCGAGCGCGTGTTCCTCGATAATTATAACGATGTTAATTTTACAGGATGTGTCGTATAACAGGGACAAGCTATACCTCTGAAACGGTAGAAGATAGGAAAATATTAAATAGTTAAGTACGAAACCAACGAATAATAATTTGTAAAATTATACAGAACTTGAGAAAAAAATAACTCGAAGATGTTTTATTTGCAACGAACTTTTGAGATCAATTATGACAAAAAAAAAACGTTATATTTCGATAAAATAGATAGCTTCTATGTTTATAGCACCCCGCGAGTATTCTGTAATAAAAGTACATGTTTTCGCTTTAGAGCGTAATTTGTGAGCCATAAACGTCACATATATTTGGCTCATATTTAACACTCAGATGCAATAATTCTAATATTAAAGACGTTATAAACGCACTATAGTAGTCGTTTAATCGTAAATTGTCGAACGTACCTTGTAAAAAATTATGGAACTGCCATTTAAATCACGATGAATAGATAGATAGAATCCAATAGAAGGAAACACGAACGGAACGGAACGGAAGAAATTTACAGCTCGTATTTAAATTATTAAGCGACTTGATGGTTTGACGAAAAACTCTAATTAAAAGAAGAAAGAAAACGAAAAGTTTCCGTTATAACAAAAGTTACGTAGGTGTCGGTATAATATCGAAAACGCGATTATTAAACAAATTGCAAAAGGAATATATATATATATATGTATATATTGTTAATTTTAAAGTTTACATTTATCCTCCACTCTCTTCGTTCTTTCGTTTCTTTGTACTAACCCCTAAAGTTCCACTTTCCACTAGGCAGTTTCTTCCAATAATCATTTGCACCGAAATTCCCGAAAAAATCAAATTGATGACGAGGGACCCGTAGATGCGTCGATGAAAATATATCCGTGTCTGAAAGAGACGACGAATCTTTAATCGATCGTTGCGTCCGCTGGTTGAATATTCAAATCTTATTTCTCCTTATTGACGTAGGAAGAACAATTTAAAACGACCAACCGGTCAAACAATGAATTCTCTCTTGTTGACTAAATTTTCAGGCCCCTGCGAAAACTGTAGCTTCGTAACCGGTCGGTTTTTTCGCCGTCGCTCCGTTCGTCGGATATTTGCAGGTTTTTTTTTCGCCTGCCGGAAGTGCGAAAAGTGCAACCGACGTGAACAAACTTAATACCTGTTCTCGTACCGAGCTGCAACTCGTAGTTCGTAGAACTACCAGCCGCGCGTTCGCACGTACTATCAATTTAAAAATTTACCGAGTTACGTCTCGCTTGAACGTTCGATCGAATAACAATCTCTTTTGAGAGACCTTTTGTTCTTTCATCTGTCTACTTTAGCAGCAAACGAAAGAAGATGGTGGAACGCGAGAGTGGTCATAGCCTCGGGTAGATATGACTCGCAGCAGCGCCGCGTCAACAGATTCGATAACAATACCAGGAGGATAACAATGGCGGCAAGATGAAACCCGCTTGCGTTCTACGCGAGGAACATTGCATACCGAGTTGACATAATAACGCTCTATGGCCCGTTTTCAGCCGCCACCAGCCGCGCGCACAGTGCTACATTTTGATTTATTATGATTAAAGTTCTGGAAATAAATTTACTTTTACTTGCGCCGGCCGGCTAATGTTACGTACGGGCTGTTTTCGCCAACTTGTTCGTCCGGTATATTCTCGTTCTACTTTTCGATGAAGCGGAGGAACGTCCATTTCGAACGATGCTTCGTCCGTTTCGTCTAAGATCGTGATATTTTAACGCGCGAATCGCATCGACGTTTGACCGTGTAAAACGGATTATGCGCTTTCATTATTCGAATTTGCCTGCAAGTAGAGGCAATAAAGCGGCAGTTTCAAACTCGAGCCAACGTTATACCTCTAATTATACTCGTGTTCGTGTATCTTTTGTGTCGAATACGATTTCATTAAGAAGAGCGTGTGTCGCGAGATTTATAGATGAAAATATCATCTCGCGAAAGAGAAACTTAATGTAAATTGAAATTGCGCTTGGTTCCGTGAAATCAAAGGATTTATCGCTCTATGTCGGAATACAGGAAGCCATCTTTCGAGGAGAAATCAGATACAGAAGAAGCTTGTTGCGCGCACGGCCAATACTTTTAATATATTCTAAATAACCATGATAATTTAATTAAACTTAGTAATCGTACAAGTTAAACATTTGTTTCGTTGAAACTGCAGCTGAATTTCTCTGTTTCATTACGAAATACGAATTCGCTGTATCTTGGTAACTACTTAACGTAACTACAATGATATTAATATAGTATCATACTTCCTAAAGGACGTGATTTCACAAACATTAGGTTAACGAGGAAAATTCACGAATAAAAATATCGTTTGTGACATTTTTTAAATAACAAACAATTTAATTTTGCGCCGGAAACGTACTGCCAGCACTCGAAGTCAATGAATCGGCTAATGAACCTTTCTTAAATATATTATTTTTAACGAACTAAACCGTGCAAAGGATGATACATCAAATTTTTACTAAATACACGAGATCCCGTTAAATTCTCTGAAATTAAACATAGAATAATTTTGAATATCATATTTATACGCTCGTAAGTTTGTAGAATGTAATTGTATCGTTTTTTCTACGATCCTTCTGCCACTGTTATTTCGGTAGATCGAAAAGAACGAGTCAGACATTACAACTGTACATAGAGGTCCAATTATTTGCGTTTATATTTGCCACTACACGGAGAGAGTTCCGAGTTTATGCGTAGGTTGATACACCGTCACGTAGGGGTACGATGGTTTTAAAAAAACAGAGGAAAACGAAAAAGTTCATACGAAAAAGTGACCCAAATTGCCGCGACTGAAGAGCAAACAACGTTTACGCTGGCGTCCTGTTCGGTTTTGCAGTATACATAAGAAAGGAACACAAGCTGGTATAAATGGATATCCTCTTTTTTCTAAACACGCTTGTTTTTAACCAGATTCAGCATGATATACCGTTTTAATTTTCATACGGTGACGATTGTCGTGTACAAACATTTACCACGGTCCGTTTGATTTATATCGGCGAGCAGAAAACCGGCGAACCAGTTCGGTACGATATCGTTGTGCTTTCCCAGCTGAATCAAGATATCTCCGATCGACGAGTTATGATTTTTTCGAGCCTCGATCACGCTCGCATCGCGATATATTCTCGATCGATTAGAAATGTTTGCGCTCTGACGACAGGTAAATTACGGATTCGCATCCGATATCATAATGGAGACAACGAATTCACTTTCCGCCATAAATACGCTACCGTCCATGGGTATTTCGGCATCTGGCGCAATTCGATTAAAAGGGTGTAATTTTTATTACATTGTTAGCGTTTAACAAAATGATGTTCATCTACCATCGATTCTTTACCTCTTGTCATATGCGAGATCAAATTTAAACGTAAAGCATAAAACAGAGCCAAATAGCCTAACCTCTTACGCTTACCTATAAACCAATGAACCGATATAGATGTTAGATGTTTTTATAGAGAAACTTTACTCTGTCTAAGTGTTCGGGTCAAATGCCGTGCGGTACCTCGCGATCGCTTACCAAAAAACGCATCGATGACTTCTCCGCTCCGTGACCAGATCCTTTAAACAAAGACCCTATTCTTTGGCAACGCGGCGTATCGGGTCGCTTACCACCTGTAAACTACCTTGCTCGGCGATTTCCAGTCGACTTTTCAACCAATCGCTCGAGCACCCTACCGAGGTTCTTACTAATTGCGAGCTCTTGGCCCAATCGCAAATTACGCTAAGGCTAAATAGCTAAGCAGGGGGCTATTTGACGCGATATCCTTTAAAAAATGCGTTCTCGCTAACATACACGACTACAATTCCATTACTACTATTATATAATACATTTTACAAACAAATCTATATCTATATGTTTAAAACATTTTCTCCTGTGTTATAATCTTTTTGGTTCGAAATAGAAAGTAATGAATGAAATACTTGTGTTAATTTTACGTAGAAATGAAATAAATTCGACGAAATATGAGACGTTCCGAATCAACGATGAGTTATAATCGAGTAAAAGTTGTAATTTACCAGAATTCTAAGGAACGATATCTCAAGATTAAACGATTAAAGTAATATTTTATTATCGGATATCAAATTCATTTTAATCTAATTCAAACTCCCAGCGAATCCAACTATATATTCCATCCAACGTTCGTACAATAAATCGGCTGAAAATGGCTTATTACAAATCGTCTTTCATGTCACGCTATTACTTTTCTAGACAATTTCAAAAGTTTCACGGCATTTGATTTTTATCGAACTCTTACTATTTCGTCTGCATATTACCATGATAGATTGATATGACCGTCGTAGAATCCCAGTCATAGAATTTTCAATCAAAATTCACAAAAAAGATCTTTTCCTGTCTTCTATTTAATTTTACGATTATTTTATCAACCCTTTTATATTTAATATTGGAATAATAAAACGTTTTCCTTTATTTTATAACTTTGCTTGTTTTTGTATTATTAATAACAGATGAAAGAGAATTTTCCGCGGAGAAAAAAAGGAATTTTTGGCAACGAATACTTTTACACTTATGGAAAATTTAAAGACGCGGAGATGCATACGACGCGTATAATATACAAAACTGCATAAAACATTCAAAATATAATACATATTCTATATTCTTTAGTTCTATTTGTAAGACTATGAAATTGCACGAAATAAAATAATAAATATTCGCATAGAAATACAGCATTAAATAATGATGCAAGAGTTATGAAATAATCGAATAAATAGACGTTATTACGTACATATTTACTCGCGAAATCGAATATGTAAAATAGCGTTCGTACGATAACGACGTGCTATATAGAGATAGGCTACAAGAGCATTGTAGTCGCATAAAAGCCACCCTCTGAAAAGTCAGAGTCGTAAGTTTTTCACCGCGTATAATATATGGAACGTACATTTGCGAATCATTTATGAAAACCGTGTATGATCGTTGCAGTCTGATCGCATTAGGCACGAGTTTCTGACAGTTTATTTTTAAGTGATTCGCCGGGAGTTTTCGATTTCCGTAGTACGATTGAAAGCTCGTTTATCTTGTCTGGGAAATGTGCCGTATTTATCTTCGCGACTACTCTTCGAATTACCTTTGATATCATATCGTGCCTGTGCCGCTCGCTGAAAGCCATAATAAACAACGAAAATATTAGATAATTCCACAAGTAATCTTACGTAACGAATTATCTAACCAACTCGTAAAACTTGTTTTAACGTGGAACGTTTAACGCGTTTGTTAACGAATAATGTATCATCTTTGATACATTATATCATCGTTCTATAGGACTAAGATTCAACTTTTTGGTAATTTTCAAATTCTCCTTTTGAGAAATTCTTAAGAGAAATTGTTTCGACGCAGTGTGTACGTATATAGTAAAAGTAAGGCCGAACGAAGCGTTTATAATTGAAAATCGTTACGTTATTCCATCTACTCTCTAGACTTACAATTGGCAACCAGAAATTTTCTTTTATATCTCGTTTACTATGAAATTGTTATAAAAGTAATATATTACATTGTTTTACTGTAATTCGTTTACAATATATTTACCTTGTTTCTGCCATTTTGTTTTATTTACAGTACGTTCATAGTATGAAGGGTGAAATATTTAATATAACAGGAGATCCGAAAAGTTGCAGCAACAGCGTAACGATACGATAATAATAATACAACGATGTAATCTTCATAGAAATCTTCGAAACTACGCAATTATAGCGGCAATGTGCTAAATAAAAGAGATGATTTTCGATAGAAACAGGAAACACATTTCTCTGCTGATTTTGGCATTTGCATTATTCATCGTGAACGTTACTTTCAGTTCGGTATATCACGTTTATAGATTTAAATCAGAGAAGAATAAACGATGAAAATGTGTCGGAATGAGATTATTTATTCGCACACTACACAACTTCGCTATCTTCAACATTCGAGTCTGGTCGATACCTACGATCACAGTATCATCCTGCGATTGCTCCAAAAGCTAAAATAACCTATTCTCGTACTTCTAACTTTTTCGTTATATCTCGTAAGTCCCTTTTACGTTCTTAAAATTTATATTTTCCTTCGCTAAAAAGAATCGTTTTATATATTTTTTGTCACTTACATCGTTTACCATTTTAACTCCTTAATTTCGTTGTACCATTTTTCTTTGAAGGTAACGAAAATGATGATGTACAGTTCCAACGTTCTATAGTTGGTAGAACAAACAATTTTTCCATAAAATACGATAGATCAGCTTCTTCTATATAACTGCAAACCGAGTTTTATTTTGTCAAATAGTTGAACTTTGCACGTAAAACTTTACACTTCCGAGCGGTTCGTGTCGGATATTTGGCAAAAATGTTTTTCTCTTTCGATAGTTAACAAGATCGACGGAATCAGCTACGTATAAACGTTTAAGTTAAAATAAAACAGGAAATTGGGATACACGTATGTATTTAATAAAAGTAATTAAACGGATAAAATATTTGGAACGCATATTGGCGAATTAAAGCGTCCAAATAAGTAGATACTTCAATTTGTACCAACAGTTAGTCGATCAATTGTATCACCAAATAATTTCATTCGAACAATTTCGCTAAATATCAACGATATTTCATATTCAAGCTTATATTCGTCTATTGGATGCTTTGTCGACTGAATAGAGTATTTGAACATGTTTGAAACAGTTGGAAATATAAAAAGATTATACGCAGCAAAATGTTGTTCGAATACTTTCGTACGCCTTTGTCACCGGATCTTCTCAACAGATTTTATTACGAAGAATGGTTGCAGTAGAATCTTGCCTAGAAAGAGGGTATCTACGAAATCCTATTGATCCTTCATATTCGTACGAGTTGATTCTACGCGTGTATACAAAGTCAGATCAAACATATAGATTTCTATCAACCAGAGGTCGTACATAAATACCGATTTACGTATTGTAGGTGCGTACGTATCGCGCGCGTATCAGCTCGAGGGAGCTTACCGCGAGTTGCGAGCACGCGAAACAGGAACGAACAGCATTGTATCGGTCGTAAGCATACGCGCGGATGAATTTAAATCTGGCAAATTGAAATTCGCAGAGACGCGGCAATCGTCTGCGAGAGCGGAGATCAAAGTCTTGGCGCTGTTAAAGGATCGTTTTCAATTAGGAAGGCTATAATTACAAAGGGAGTGTGTAATTACAGCCCCGGGGCATTTTGCTCGCGGCGAAAATCGCGATACATTGCTGCGACAGAAGGATAGCCATTTCACGTGAAATATCGCCGTGAAAAATCGATCCTTAAGCTACGAACGCTCACAGTCGAGGGTCGCGTCCTATGGATGGTAGACGTCGTCGCATCGACGTCTGATCGAAACTTGAAAAAAAATACAACTCTCGTTTGCGGTATGAATTAGTAAAATATCGTTTGGCACAAATTCTGAATGTTTATTTTAAGAAATGATTGTATTAAATCGACTTATTTCGTTTCGAATAACGCGCATGTATGCATATATGCATGAAATACATATGAAACGTATTGAATACGGACTATCTGTATCCAATTGTTGATTTCAAACTTCTTAGAATACATCGAGTCAAGTGAATCGAGAAAAATCAAGTAGAAAATTGAGTAATATCTACTATTACGCGAATGTTACGATTCTTCGATAAAATTAATTTCGATATCTGCAATTTGTCAGTAATACATACGATATAGACAATTTTTTGTATGTAATTACATCCTGCTTTAAAAGCAAAATTTTGTTACCTTTGCCAACAAAACACGTACCATAGATCGTTAAATTTCTAATTTTTTGTTACTTACTTTCGGAGATCCTGTAGATGTTTGCAAGTTCCAAGTCTTCACGATGGAATTTGAAAGACAAACGGTATCGCCTTTCATTTTTCTTGGAAAGAGTACAAATGCTTTGCAAATAGCAAATTTACTTTCATTTATTTTAGATAACAAAATGCAGTGCTTCGATTGGCAAGTTTCCAGACACGTTTACGTCAAATCGATGACGCTTTGTTTCCTCGACGCTTTTGTTTTATTCATACCGAACCGCAGGTCAGATCACCGACTTCTTGACTTTTTCTTCCAAATAAATTGGAATGACAGATCTACAGAGGTGTATACACCATAGAGACGTTCACAGACTTTGGCATCACAGACATATTGTAACGTTCCATAGAATAATTTTCAAAATATCATAAAAATTGATACGGCGTTAGTTTGGAAAGAACCGTTGTTCGATCGAAAACACGTAAACACGTACACGATTGTACGTACGTCGATTTCAGAAATGTTAGCCGCGACGAACGAACGGATTTACTTGATAAAATATGCTTCGTAAAGGGAGAAAAGTGAAACGTTCTTTTAACGTAATTTTAACAAGTATACTATATGTACACGTAACGTTTAACCCGTATCGTCGATCAAGAAAAACAAGGGAAAAGAAGAATATATTATTTAATGTACTCGTTAGTTCTAGGTCTTACGATCAATTTCTCGAATAAAACTAAATCGTGCACGTCCAACATCGAAATGATCCTGGGGGAAAAGGGATAAAGTGTTGCCACTAGTAGGCAGCTCCTTAGACCCTCGGGGCAACCGTTACGTTATTATACAAGGAAGCAGGTTGTACGGTTCGCGGGGAACACCGTAATTGGGGAGAATTTGCTCTCGACCGTGTAGAACGCCGCGGTGCTTCCCGCGCTCCCCTTTTATCTCCCCATCCGCGATTGTTATTCCCTCATTTACAAGCCCCACGGCGATACACGTTGCTCGCCACGACTGCTTCCGCACCTTCGGTCTCTCGCAAGGTGTCGATGACGCGTTGCCGTGTAATTTATTTATACACTCTACTTTGACAGTAACACGTTATCCGTAACGTAAGAGGAGCCTTGCCTCTTTTCGTCCTCTACCTGGTCTAATCACAGAGATAAGCAACCATAAGTGCCGTGTCGCGGACACTTGCGAAAGGGTTCTATAATTTTCTAGTCATCGCGTATAAATTTGCGTGTATTTAATTTCTGTTTTTAATGACCTTGCTTATGTTTCGTCTTCTTTATTTCCTTTTTCTTTTTTTTTTTTTTGCGAAAGTCTGTGGGAATAAATAAATATAGAGAAACGTATTTTGCTCGAGAGTCGTTTAATTTTTTTGTAAAATAAAATTTACGTTGTCATCCAAATTCTTATTTTTATCGGCTCAATATTTATTATATATGTATTAAAATTGTGCGTGAAAAGCGAACGATCAAACGGTAAGGTTTGACACGTTACTACGCTCGTCTATCCGTCTGACTTTGCGTCGACTTCGCGTCGAGTTCGTTCGTACGTCTCAATATCCGAAAGGAAACTTCTGGTCTAGAAGCGATAAAAGTTTTACCAGGCCTACGCTTCCTGTTTCGCTAACTTAGAAATTTGCTATTCTCGAAAATTATTATTACACTCGTTACCTAATCGAACTTAATCAACCGTAGCTTTCCTTTTTACTCAAGCGCGTGATAACTTTTAAACTTTATAAATTGTTTCCTCGCGTTAGTTTGTTTATTTCAAAATGAGGATACAAGGAATCATAAATTTCAAAAGGAACCGTAAATTCTACAAAACAACGTTACAGCCCGGTTAATTTTCTTTACTTCTTAGTACGTAGATTTAGGTGGAATTAATCGGTATGATTTTTAAAAAGCTCGATTATCTCCTCTTAACGATAAGATCTCGTTTAAAACCTTTCTTCCGTATCTATTTATTAGTTGCGTATTTATTACCACTGTTTTAAATACGTGAATTGTCGAGAAAATTCGCAGCATTTTTACAATTTATCGATACCCGTACAAATTCACCGTCCATATCAATTTACCGAAATGCATCTTTCTACGATGAACAGAGCAACGACATTAACAACGACTCTCGGCAACCTTTCCTTCGTGTCCGTTTATCGGCTTCCTGTTCGCGGGAGCTCGAGAAGTAGTTAGCCGAGGCACGTAAAATCGGCCCGGCAAGGATACAGCCGATGGTGCCAGCGTGTGATATATTCACGCGACGTTCTGTGACAATGAGATGTTATCTGTAACGGCGTGTGGCACACCGCGGCTCCCTTTAGGCGACGAAACCGCCTCTTCCTACCTCCCAGACCTTCCTTCAACGATGCCTGCAGCCCTCGTAATATATTATAACGCAGACGCCTTAGCAGCCTCGCCGACTGTATAGGCCCGCTTGGCTAGTTTATAGGTACCACCTTGGCTTGCACGCTATTTCGCCTAACCGAGATTGTGCGAGCAAAATGCATTACGGACGAATACCAGCCGACTACCAACGGCTAACCAATAGCATTATAAACGCAAATGTAACAAACCGTTAGATTTATGCCGTGTCTTAGACTCTGCGTTCCTTCTTCGGCATTGTGCTATATCCCTTTATACGGAGGATGAATAATTCCTTGAGAAATATGAAAATTATACGTTATATGTATCTCTTTACCCACTGTACACCAGTGCTACGTCAACATTGTTCCGCGCTATACGTTCCAACCTTATCGATAAAACTCCATGTTCCTTTTTTAGATTTTCCAACGATACCAGCTCGAAGAAGCTTTCTGCAAAACGAAATAACAGAAACGAGAGCGTTATGAACCATCGAATCTTACGGTCGTATGGAAAGAATAGCTGTTGCTCGTTAGTCGGTCGTGTCTCGTTCCTGCCAACTCGATATTTGGTCGATATCGCATTATCCGTACAAATGGGAACACAACAACGAACGAGCATTCTTACTCTGTATGTATCATCTTCGTCTCGTTAATTGCTCGATCGAGATTCGCAACACTCTGTACCAGAGTAGTTTCTATCGCGCCATTCGTAGCTTCATCGATGAATTATCGACAAGACGGATGTTTTTAAATCGACGCGCAACCAATCACCTGTAACATCACTGACGTACGCTTTTTGTTCGTTTCGATGCGAGCCACGTTGAAAGAAAACAGTCTGATCTTTTCTACGTCAATTACAAAGTTTTTTTTCCTTTCCTCTATCCCTTTTCTCTCTTCGTTTTTCTACTTTTCCGAAGAAACGTTCTTTCCCACGCATGTTCAATTGTAAAAGGTATAACTTGTATCGTACATGCGTCGTATGGAAGTATTCGTGTGGATTATTGCAAAGTAAATATCAATGGTAGTTTAGAAAGTAAGTTACTATATTAATAATTGCATTAATATAAATTACGAAAAACAAAGATTCCAACTAAATATCGTTTAAAATAAGAAAATATAAATATTAATTAACGTATATATTCCAACATATTCATTAAAAAATAAGAAAAGATAATTTTCTCATTGTTCAAAAGCTATTTAAAACAGATATATTATTTTATATTTATGTTTATTTCAATGGAAACGTCGATTTAGAGATCTCTATTTACGTCAAAAACGAAATAGAAATATATACAGTGCACGTGTTATGCGTACCGTGTTAGGCAAAGAATATCATTATGTCGAAGAGATTACGTATTATATCGTGCTTGTGTACTAAAGCGAGAGTGTACACTTTGAAAGCTTCTTCCCAGAAGTACGATGAACTTGAAACACAAATTACGATATCGTAGATAGAAGCACTAGGTCACGTTCTACGAAGTATAATCCAGGTTATCCTGGTTTTAGTTAACTGCTTTATCAATGTATTATTAGTGAACCCCGTTTCTCGATGTATGGAATGCGATCGTTTAATAAATTGATTAACAAGAACTGTAACCATGTACCGCCTGTTATTTCTTAGATATCGTGGAAATATAATGTAACGATCGCGTGTTTTATTATCGAATGTTGAGAGTTTTGTAAACTTTCTGTAATTTCGAGAAATACAAATTTAGCAGTTTTACTATTTACGGAAATAATCACTAGGAAATGATCTCCGTTATTTTAAAACGGCGTGCGATATCGTTCTCATACCTAATATCTAATATGCCTAATACGTGTATTGTTATTTTAATTAACTCAAGCACTCGGCTATACGTTTCAAGTTCATTCATCTCTCTAATATTTAGAAACTTGAAAATATTTTTTAAACGAACACATTGAAATATGTACGTTTCAATATGTGCATTCAAGACAATAGCCTACTTCGTAGACGGGAATTCTTGAAAAAATAAATCAGTAAGAGCTGCTTCGCTACATTTTTCCGTCCGAAGAGCACCGTGTTCGATAAGATTTCCATATTTTCATAGACAATATCTTTATTTAGATTTTCCTTTACGCGTACATATGTACGTCTCTACATATGCAATAAATATCTTATCCCTGTCTTTATATTTCACTCACCCATCCATTTTGCGGGGTTGATACCTCTTACATTAAGAGCCCGATATACGGAATCTCATTTTTTCGTTATCCCGATTCACGATCTATAAACTACAAAAAGAAAAAAAAATATATATATATATATGATCTCTTATGCTGAAACATCTCATACAGACTGTGTAAAAGCTGGACCATTGCCGAGGTAAGCGAGCCACTTCTGGCCTCTTCCGCCACCAGTTTGCCCAATGAAATTCAAAATCTCCGGTGCCATTTGGATTGCAGCTGGTTGAGATAAGGCTACTTTATTGCACCTGGCAATGGTTTTTAGCCGGTAGGCAGATGGCAAAGGCCAAAAGATGCGGACACCCACAGTGACGTAATCGTGAAAAGTCTATGCTCGCCTGATTCTTACCTCCCTTAGTTACGATATGTGTTCATTGTAACTCGCAAAATCTACTACATTCATAGATGCGTACCTACGCTAGGGTGGGTCGGTGGGTCGGGCGGAGGGTAGCAATGTAATAATTCGTTAAAGTTGAGAACACAGGGAAGAGAAGAATTTCTATGGCAGCCGGATTACGAGGAACCGAGGAATCTTTATAGAAGTTAAGACGAAGAGAAAGTATTAATTTTGGGGAAGGCGAGAGAATGAGAAAAATAGAAGATTTCGTACGAGCCAGGCTAAAATAAACGTATGAATTTTCAGCGAAGAAAATACAAAAGACGTGGATGTTTTTTGGGGAAACGCGGATGCCAGGAATGTGAAAATTTTTGAAAAAATAAGATACAAAAATATAAATACTCTGTAGAAATTTATTTATGAAAATATACAGTATAAAAATAACCACAAAAAATAAAATATTAAATATTAAAAACTTTAATATCGCGTACTTGGACAAACTACATAATTTCCATATGGTTCGGTGAATAACTATGTATTTTTTGTACAGGATTTGTAAGATTATTAGTTCTAGAATTAAAAAATTTTTAGGTTGAAACTGTTTGTTCCTCCATTCGTAATTTCCTTTGGAATAATTTATGCGATAAAGATTATTTAGGTGGATTTGGTTAGAAGATCCTTATGGTCGTTACATTTCTAACAATTTTCATATTGATTTCTTCAAATTTATGTTGATAGAAAAAAGTTATACGAATATTCATGACGGCTAATAGCGGTTTGCTTTCTTTGTCATAAATCTTTTTCGCGTTCGATGTAACATTTATAGCAGATCTATTTCCTTAATATAGTTGATCATGTATTAACAATAAGATAACATTGAATTAATTATATCGCGTTGAACTTCAGAGACACGACATTTCCATGCATCGATCTAACGAAAGATAGAAAAATATAGAGAAATGTTTGTAGAGAAAAGATGTTCCTTCAACCAGATATTTGATTCTAAAGCTTTAGCTGCCAGTAAACGTACACGTGTATATACATGTATAGATCAAAGCTACTTATGCATAGAAGATGTTTTAATGGAACGTTGGTTTCCGTAAGATTGTGTGAACAGTTATTCGACTACACGACATTTGAACTACTAAATAGAAAATATGTTTATACGTAGATATTTGTGTACATATCAAATGAATCTATTATAGACGTACTTTAATAATGATTGATAAAATTATACGAAGCTTTATGATGCATATAAATTTTCATAAAGCTACAGATTTTATACAACTCGCTCGTAGAAATAAACGAAATCTTTAAGTTAGTGATTTTTTATATAGCAATAATTAAGTAATAATTGAAAAAATTACGACGTCATAGGTCGATATAACTGTGATTAATATTTTAAAGGATATGAAAATACTTGAAAAGTATTATGAGATAAAACTGGTTTAATAACATATTTTCTCGTACAATTTTATAAGGATTTTTCAACGGTTACTTTTCAACGTTTACGATCAGAAGCATCCTCGTGAAGTTGTTAATTACGTAAAAAGTACTTCGATCGAGCAGCGTCGAAGTTTATTAGGTAAACTCGATACCGGCATAGTAACGATGGATGTTACGTGTAAGAATTTAAAAGTTCGTAAATAAATATACGTATGACGATGTCGTTAGTTTTTTACGTTTATAATATCTGTCGAAGGATACGATAAACGTAAATTTAAAGATATTCAAACTTAAAATTAACATTCGACCGATTACGTACAATTTCCGTTATACCGCTTATACTTTGTTCTTACACAAGAAGATATAGGATATTGAATAAGCCTAGAACGCTCGACTATCCAAACTGATCATGGCGCATGCTGATGAAATAATCCACCTTTTCGTATAATACCAGTATTAGCTAGCGTATTAGCAGAAACGACAATGACAAGATGGAGCATAATTAAAATTTCATACAATTGATATACGTAATGCTCTTACAGCTCGATTTTGTTAAAACTATAATCGTCAGTTTTTGTATACCTTCTTACGAAGATAAGAAACGAACCGTGCAAAAAGACTTTCAAGTTACCGACTTTACGATGAATAAACCAACATGAGGAACTGGCAGCAACAACAGCAAGAAATAGATGAAGGTACGACAAGAAAAGGTTGAAAGATAAGTCCAGAAGAAGCGTTTAAATCAGCACGGTCCGGCCATGATGTGGGCAAGCTTCGTGAGACGCCTCCAGCAGTCACGCTAAAACGAGACGCGACGTTTCGCTTGGCTGCGATCTCGTATTGCACCCATGAGTTCTTTAATGACCCCAGGACTACGTGTGCAATCGTTATTTTTACGAGAACGCTTTAAACGAGCAACCTAGAGGAAGGTTCGCGTTCGTGCTACGAGTACACCGAACGATCTCGTTTTGCGGAGCTAATCGAGATCGCTAATCGAGATCGCTAATCGATACCGAGACTCGAACAACATTGATAACATGTTGTTCATGGTTATGCTAAAAAAAATCAAATCCAATGCTTAGCTTTGCCTAATTATATTTTCCACAAAACTTCACGGATATACGGTCTATTTTTAAAAGGTTTATATCTTCGAACCTAATTTCTTTTCGAGCATATCTAAATATATAGAATATTTAGCGCTTAGCGTTTGTACATTTGGCTAGAATATCAAGTGGGGAGGAGGCGGAGGCAAGCGAATAAACGTTATCCTCCATTGTATTCGAAGAGTTACTACGCTACAGTAGACGAGAAATCCTGTGATATGCAACCGATGAGACAAAGTTACATTTCCACGATAATTAATCTACGATTTGTTTAAGTGTTCCACGTAATAACCAATTTGCGCTAAGCCTTTTTTTGAATTAATTTTTTAAATTATCTTCCCATCTTTCTGTTATACGTTAAAAGCTAATTTCCGAATGTTTTACTATATTTTAAAGCCATAAAATTCGGAAGGCTTTTCATATTTCTCACGTGTAATCTCATCTGTAATCTGTTCAGTGTATTCAGTTACAAAATGAGACACAAAACAATATTCCACAATTTGCTTTTCCTGTAAAATACAACACGGAACGAATGAAGAATTTGCTTTTTACTTAAAAAAAAAAAAAAAAAAAAAAAAAAAAACGAAAAAGAAGCAAACAAGTCATTTCTTTAAAAAAGAAATACATACAAACGATATACGCTAGCTTTTTTATAATTTCTCTGGAAAATAACTATCTGCCATTTGCTTCAATGAACAGTCTTATCAACGATTTAACAATACGTATGTTTATCGGTCGTCGATCATCGATTTATTAATGGCCTACTTATAAACGTTATATTACGATCGATTCTACTTATCATTAATGGAATAGTAGGAAAACTGTTGTTCTACTCGGTAAACAACAAATAACAACAATGAGGTAACTGAGGATCGTAATGTGTATTTGTGATTCAGGATTTGAACGAATTCTATCAATCCAGCATCGCAAGTTGGTTGCAGTGGCAGGTGCGTCGAACTGCACTGTCCGTGTAGAAGCTCCGAAATTGTCGAGACCACAAGGCTTTGGTTTCCGTTCCGCGTTTGTTCGCTTGTGTACACTCGCGTTGCGAGTCCTGAACGCGTACAGCCGAGGAAACGGACGTGTCGCTTCCACGTCCGTTCACAAGTTTTCACTCGTGAATCGCGATGGCCAGCTTGAGCCACCGATCAACGAGCCACGATTAAACCTATTAAATCGAATTCTTTTATGATAATAAAATTACGCGACCGATATGCCATTCCAATTGTAAAACGATATATACATATGTTCAAATAGCGAATAAGTATATCAAATGGAATACTCTCGATAATATAGAGACTGGTCGTGGTTCGTCGGTCATACCAAACAGAAAGCAATATGTCCGATAAAATCAGTGGAAAATTTATTTATAAAAAGAAACAATCTATTATATAATGACATTTTTTATATACTATTGATTTCCATATCATAAATTTAAAAGTACAAAAAATTTTAGTATCCAATCAAAAGGTATTATTTGAAACTAAATATCTCGAAATACGATCGGTTTTTATTCACGAAACGGATGTATTATTGACAAAATTCTCAATAGAAAACTTGAAAAGGTTTAACCGAGCGCGATATATACAAAACTATCGGAAACAATTTTATTTCACGAATGAAAATGTAATACCCAGGGTTCTCTCGATCGATTGCGATAATTTTAATGGAAAAATTGTTAGCATAAATTTCCCGCATAACGTTTGCCTTTATCGCAAGATTAAAACGAAAGTAAAAATTCGTTTCAAAATTTTCACGCCACTTTTAATTAAAATATTCGATCCAATCGAAAAATTAGATGCAAATTAAATTTAAATTTTAACAATATCGTTAAACTGTTATTTTATGTATGTAAGGTCGTACACGCCATTCCATTTCACGTAATTTTTCGCTTTTCTTTTCGAAATGATCGATTCGAATGATCGTTTATTTACTACGTTTTATAAGTTTTGTGAAAATTTAATCGCAAATAAATCAACACAGAAATCTTTTACGTCGTACTGATATTCTATGATATTTTTAGTTCACTTAGACTCTATAGTATTTTTAAAACGGTTGTGTCAAAGTAAATGAAATGTTTTCTATATTTATGTAACGATTGTTACATCCAACGAAATAATTATTTCATAGAAAATACTAGTACCTGGCTGATACCGCTCTGCGCGTTACGTTTCGGAAATCATACTCGTGTTCGACACAGACAACGGTATCAACTTTACGTAAATCACGATAGATACGCCTACGTACGTAGGAACGGAACCGAAGGTTCTCGCGGGATGGCATTAGGTCTCTACATATGTACTTATTTTTCTCGGAAAATGTATAAAAATAAACGATACTGAGTTTCCTGTTTGATCGCAAAATTTATTTATAAAGTAGATAATTATAGTTGCGTAAAAGGATGGACTTGAGTCGACGAGATCAACAAGCAACTTTGTAATAATTTCGAAAGCATACTTTGACGTCGAGACATTCTGTTCTCCTTGAAGCACGATACTCCTTAATTACTACTGTTACTATTAATTATAACGATGGCATAATTACTTGCATAAAATAAACGACACATAGAGAAAATTTAAAAGCAAATGTTTCGACAAATAAAGCACGCGAAAGTCGAACTAATCGACTTCGTCCAACTACAACTAAAACTACAACATTTACAGAAAATGTTAAATAGCCTGGCTTTTGAATGATATCCGAATATTAACAATCATTTTGTGTATGAAAGTCTTTGACAAAGTTGACCGATATTAAACGCTATGTAACACCATCCAAAATGTCAATGAAGTTGCTCCTTTCAGCAGCCACTTCTTCGATCGCTAATTAGAATGACGCGCGGCAAACTGCGAGTCCTTTCGTTTTAATTAGCAAATTTAGTTAACTACGCAAATTAACAGTCACAAAGTGACTGGCGGTGCAGGTGGAAAATCGCATTCGCAGTAAACTCGATGACGAATAGGAGGGGACAATGATGGACCCGTAACGAGCTTAGCGGCTTTCGCGGCTCGCGCGTTAAGTCTGCAAGTTCTTCGGTATGTTTACACCGGGTATAATCGAATTCCGTGCAACTTCTGGACCTGTTATTATAGAAGTTGCCGAACCGAATCGTACCGAACCGAACCGAATCGCGACACTGGCAATTCAAAGGTCTCTAGAGGTTCTCGACCGACCTGAACTATCGTGACAGTTAAGTAACTGGAACGAGCTGCGTTTACAATCGCATATTATCAATGGACTAATCTCACCAACTTTGTCTCTGCATTATCTATCCTCTTCCTTATTAACGTTATCCTTTTAACCCTTTTGCGATCCTCCCATATCTTCGCGTCTTCGTGTCGCTTAGTTAGTTTCAACCGCGTGGTCTTTAACGAGTGAACTGCACTTCCATTTAGATGGGAAGGTATCGGTGATTTATTAAATATAATTCACAACGAACGAGACGCAATATATCGACGATCTTTTCATAGAAGCGGCGGGGATGCCATCATCTTCGGGAGACTTGCTCGGGTGATCGATCGGCAGTCAAGACATCGTTTATACTAATCTAAATCTTCGATAGAGCGTGAACGAGGGTAGAAGGAAGAGTACAACGATTTAAAAAATGTGGCGAGTAAATCTGCAGTCGCTTGATCAGGTTCGGCAGCTTTGTCCTCCTATCGGAGCTAACGAATTTCCAGAAAGACTTTCGCTTCACAGAGACAAAGTATTTCCAATATTACGAAGAAAATCCGAGTAATTCGCCTTTGATAGGCGTTTACACCGAGATCCGAGGTTAGAGAATTTAAAAGCCTCGTGCCAACTAGCAAGTAATACAACAACGTACTATAGCAGTGAGAAAGAGAGTATGAAATTCATCTGCAACGGTATGGCTTTGTATAATTAACTTTGAAAACAGCTATTCAACGATCACGGTTCTCTGCTTGCTTGTGCGTTAGAAACGCGGAGAGACGAGAGTTTAATCAAAAACTGTTTCAAAAAAAAAAAAAAAAAAAAAAAAAAAACAATACAAGCCCTACTAACGCGCACTGCTCGCGCCTCGTCTCGCTTCGTACATCAGCAAATCGTTGAAATAGCTGAAACAATAGGGATAATCCTGTGTAGCGACATTTCACGCTCGAGAAAGGTTAGACCAGCCAAAGAAAGACAGGGACACTGCTTCGGACTTTGCCAGAGAATGGGTGTCAACGTTGTCTCAAAAGAATCATACTTTTGCAATATTTAATGTACCGCCTTGTACATTTCGAAACGATCCTCCCGCTGTGCTGCTCACAGAGAACTATGTTAATTACCACTGTTATTTTCTTTCAGAAACGATTCTCTCTTTTTCGTTCTCCGTATCTTCCCAACCCTCTATTCGTCCTTTTATCCGAGCAAAGCGAAACCATACGATCTATAACGTTCTTTGTACTTTGCTCGTTCCTGCGGGTCATATTGTTTATGTAGAAAAGGGAGTCGAGAATGCCAGAGGTCGATAACGATCGAAGTGATTTGCATACCACCGATTTGCATACCGAACGAAACGCATGATGAAAGAGCGACAATGAGAGAACGAAATAGAAACGCAGGTTTTCGATCGTTACCCAAGTACAACTTAATCATATCGAATAACGCGTCAATTTATAACTTTCAATCGGAATCGTCCTTTGTTCCTTTTCGATCCGATTTCGTTTCCTACGGTGACTGGTGTTTTTTCGAGAGAGATGGATAGATAGATAAACAGAGAGGGGGGGATTTACAGGTTCGGTACAAATATTACAACTGTTACGTAGTAGTTAAATCATTTTATCACTGTTTAAAATGAACGAACTTTTCTCTATGTTTATTCAAATAATATTCTGAATAATCCACAGTGTTTTTTTATTCGTGTTATTTGAATTGTATAAATTAAGTATTCACTTAGGTAGGTAAACTATTCAATTGAAAGAGCTGAAACTTTACTGATTCGGTATATAAGTTATTTCTAAAAGAGTCGTATTTATGTTCGTCAAAATCGAAGAAAAATATTCTCAGTCGATATTTGTAGGATAGGACGACAACTTGCAAATTATTGACAATTAAGTAAATTTACGAACAAATTTCACTAGGTAAAATGTGAAAACTAAATACAAAGTCGTTGCGCATGAAAATGATATTCATCAAGCAATCCATGACGTTTGATACATTTGGACCGGTGTTATTGCAACGCTGCGAAATATTTTGAAGTAACATTCGAAGCATTCGTCCTTCTCCTTTGATATTTTGCAGTAATTGAACTGATAACGGAGTTACAATCCGACGTAATTGCATGGACCATCCTGCATATGTATATATTGTCTAATTAATAAAACTTTAACATCAATTTCCAAGGGAACAGTTGGGTCGCGATCCATACTTCGTTCGAGACCTTTTACCTCAGTAGGCTTTTACCCGAGTGGAATACGATGCAATAAAAAAACCATGATCTTGAATTTCCAGGTCAATTTCGCGTGGACTCCTTTTTACAAATGTCCATCGATCCAAAGACGTAGAATTTAACCGTGACCGTTTTTGCGCTTACTCTTTCTTTACAAATTTCATATTGAACCATGGTATCGTTTGATAAACGATCTGCTATGCAATTTTATAATATCGATCATGTTCCGTTCGATTAGTTTCGAGTTTTAAATTCCTGTATAACAAATACGATTTGACGATACATTGTGCCACTAAATTCTGAAAGACTTTACACGTTTCTAAAAATGGCCACTTTGTACGCAACAGCTTTACGATCCATTTAAGATTTACTATTTACAATATGAAACAATCAGATTTAAATTGAGGGATTAATAGAAAAGCGATAGAATTGTAGAATTTGTCAACCTTTTGGATAACTCCAGTAGTCGGAAGCGAGACTCGTAGTGTAGCGAAGTAGATATTACAAAATACGATTAATATCTTGACTTATCGTCGTATCAAAATTAATCAGTTTTGTAAAATCGACCTTTGTCCCGATGTGTACAGCTTCGTGAATTAATTAAATACAGTTCTTTCGCGATATAATTACAGATTTACCAATAGCGATTAAATAGCATAATGAGTATTCCGTTATGAAAAGATGAAATGTATTCTACTAAATGTAAAAGATGAAATATTATCGTATATAAATAATAATATAAATACGTCTTAGCAAAATTTGCATAGTAAGACGTAGAGAATCAAAATTAAGTTAAGAAGAAGAAGAAGAAGAAGAAGAAGAAGAATTTTTCGCTCGTGAAATCAGTAACGATCGTTCAGCGAACTATGATTAGACCGGAGGCCGCATTTTTCCTGGAAAAATTTCCAGAGGACGGGAAATTATACTACAAGAATTTTATTGTTACGCGAAGGGAAGCAGAGGGGCAGCCAAGGTTGTCTATCTAAATGGAAGAAACACGTGTAACGTACACAATTAACCCGGAAAATAATTCTTTGCTACCCCCCTCCCCCCGGGCTGCATCCCTCGTAACCTGACGAAGCGGCGACCGGCCATATTCCTGCGTTTAATTAACTCCAAGAAACATCTTTTAATTATAAGACTATTTCGTACGCTGGACAGATATAGCGTCACATTCCAACGTTATAATTGTTCGCAAAAATTTACATTTCTTTCGTACTTCTCGTTTCATCACCAAACTGGACGATGAAAGCAAGAGAGCAACGTTCAATGGCGGCCAGGAAAATCGACGGCCAGGATATTTTTCCCGTCTCTCGAAAACATATATGTCTCATTTCGTAGGAATTAGTTCGCTTATCCTTTCTGTTTCGAGTCGGCTCGACTAGTGTGACGCGTTTGTTACGAAACGTTGGTACTAAAAACGCTTAACAAATAAAACGAAGAAGAGAAGTAGACGAAGAAGAAACGAGAAACAATTTAACGCTTCCATCCGAAAAAGAAAAGAAGAAAGAAGTCTATTACAATCGGACCGGTCTCGCCGTTCTATCCCACTTTCTCTCTGGCTTTCGCCTTCCTCGTTACAATTTTCTGGCTGCTATGACACTGCTTATTTCCTTACCCTTTTTTCACCGTTGTGCAATAAACACATAAAAAGACGTTTGCCTTTATATACCGACTAACAAGCTTTCCTGACGAAAAGCCGACGAGCATTTCTCCCTTATGGAAAATTTAAAAATTTAAACAACTTCCAGCAGTTTCACTGCCGCTGCCTATATTTTCTTCCCAATTATGTCAACCAACTTGTCTTAATAGGTCAACCTCTATTCATGCGTCCGAATTAAACACGTAACTTTCTCCTCTTTCGGTCTTCGTTTTATGAAATTAATGCCATCACATCCGCAAGATTTTATGAAAAAAAAATAAAAATCCTTGAACTTGAATTCCTCTTTAATTTACTTTCTCTATTTTTATGCTTCCAATCTAGGCTATTCGAGAAGCAGAATTTTATAAGAATTTAGTGCAGCTACATGAGGATTAAATTCAAGTGAAATATAATCAATTTTTTATAGTTGGTAATATCTAAAAACAGCATAAAAGTTTACATAAATACCAATCTAAAAATGTGTATATATATATATATATACATGCGTTTAATAAAAAATTTTGATTATTGTTAAAGTTTTATTAAGATGTAACGAGGCACGAATTATCATGATTAGACCGCACTGGTAGAATCTAAAACCATTCCGAACGTGTACACCATATAAAAATTACAAATCGTTTGCTCTTCGTACGTAGTTGACAGAAAATGATTACGTATACAGCGTGAATAATTTTACATTAAACGAATTTATTAAGAAAGCTAGTGCCGCAAAATATGGAAGCCGATTAGTATCACGAATATAATCGACAGTTCCTATGCATCTTTGATATCTGGGAAGTTCATATTGGCGGTAAACGAGCCTGTCAGAAGCCAAACTAATTAACTCCGCTCTTTATTAATTTTTTTAATTTCATTATTTTGTTTTTAATACGTAATTTTAATTGCAAATGAACAAATAAAACAAATAACTTATTTCCACGAGATCATTCGTGACAAGAAAATAACATTGATAATGATAAATTCAAAGGTAAAGTTAAAAAAACGGTGTTTGAACGGTAATAACATCAGTGTTCTTTTGAAACGCTCACATATTTTATAGCTCGTAGTGTAACGCATTTCATTTCTCGCTTTGTTTCAAACTTTTTTAATATAATCATAATGTATTATTCTCTTTCTTTGATCAATTATGTATTTATTATATATTATATAACAAACTGCAATTACGAGCTATATTCTATTTTCACTAAATATCGATAATTCGATTGAAATTCTCGCAATTTCTATATTTATATCGAAGAAATAGCTAGCTATTCCGCTCTTTCGATGAAAGATACATCGCATATCGTTGCATTTAGAAAACAAGCATAGTACTCGAATCCCTTGTGTATGTTGAATAAATGGTGTAACTCCGCTAACGGAAATAACTGTATATACGTTATATTCATAGTCGAATTTCCTTCCTTATATGCGTATGGCACAATATGGTTGAATATCGTTGGAGCCTATGAAAGTCTCGATGACAAATTTCATGCTCCGATGGTTGCTAGTTCTAGCGAATTTCACGGTTCATCGAAACTGCCGTTTCGATCGAAAAGTCCCTGCTTGCTCTATTTAATAAAGAATTAAGTCTGACAGATGTACGTCGTTCATAGACGTTGACGATTGTGAACAAATATCGTACAATTCTCTACGTTTCTATTATTTTGCCTTTTCTTTAATTACTTACAACGAGCGAAATATTTGAAAGATCGTAGATATATCAGAAGTCACTGACCATATACAAATCGAATGATTTGTTATAAATGTTTTAATACGTTCCAACGATTTTATTTAATAAAACAAATATCTATAGGATTATTAGAATATATTTTTTTCAGATATTTTCTAAGAAAATAAAGTTCTCCGTGAAACTTAAGTAGGATTATAAGGTGTCTTACCTTTATACTTGCAACAATAGATAAATAGTTATTGGTATTAATAGGTTTCTGTTAATAAAAATGCTTAAAAAATTCCAAATATTTTACAACGATACGAGAAATCCTGTAGCATGCGAATTTTCGAATTTTTGTAAAAATCCATTTGATGCACCTTTGTCCATTACCGATCTATCAACAAGTAAGCATATTGTTATAAATAATGAAAAAATAAAATAAAAAGAAATATCGCTTACCGATAAATCTATTACGTATTGATAAATTCTTCCGGCAATTGCAAATTTGCACGTACAATTTCACTTAGAAATTTCCATTTGAACAAATCTACTTTCATACTCGATCGGGAGTATTATCCTTGAAATATACGTTCGAAATGTAAGAAGCGAGTAAAGCGTCAAAGTGAAATAAATTGACGTTAAATCGCGCAAACAGCAATCCCGTTATCTAATTTTTCTACGATTTCATCGAATGACAAAAAATTATTCGAGATGGAGTAAAATTGTTAGTAGGATCGAATCGAAGGGTCTTCCATGACGACAGTTTCGACACACGCAGCCTGTCAAATAGTATATATGTACGTATATATTGTACAATAGCCGTTCGCACGAGTATATACGTCTTCGTCCATTGACACCGAAACGTACCACGTGGCAAGCGCATATTTTCTACTAATTGCGGTACGCACGTGCGGACCTAGTTTAAGGATGCATAAAAGACCCTCTGCATTTAACGAGCAGCACGCGTGTCTCCGAGTAACAATTGTAGCAGACATCTGGCACTATGTTCTATGTATACCTACTACAGAACATCGTGCTGAAAATTGCTAGATTGTTAGATTAATAATAAATCAGATAAAATTAAAAGACAGTCTAGGAAAATGGGATCTCAACGATTGCAGAGAAAATGGGATCTGCCACGAATAAGGACCGGTTTATCTTTCTAATTTCACGTTCGAAGACTAGCTTATTGATTCGGATGAACAATTTACATCGGCCAACTGAAAATAGCGTAGCGATGTAACTTGAGATTGGGTTATATGTTTCGCTGGATCGAATATTTCCAGTTTCCGATAATTCGATCGTTACTGTTGTTACATTAACATACAAAGAGAGTCTTGAGACGAATTACACGATCGGATAGAAGCTTATTCAACGTGCAAAAATAAAGAATAAGAAAAGAAAGAATAGGTTTTTCATTTGAGATCTTATCTTCGAGATTTAATTTTGCCTGTGACATACATTCGACTTATAATTAGCACAGAATCTTCTCATTGTTAAAACGCGACATAACCGAAGAAACTCAAGGATTTAGATCGAACGATATTTAAAGAAACGTTCAAAGGTTGGATGACAAAGTTTTTCAAGTTATTGTACTTCTCGTTACTTGTTGCGTGTTATTACGTAGACGAGATATCGTCCCGTATCGTTTAAATACGTTTTGTGCTTCAAATAATATACAAATGCCATCTTCCCTTTCTTTATATATTTTATGCACATACATACCTCTCTCCATTTTTTCTACTTTCTACGTTCTATACTTGCATCGTTCTAATCGATCAACTTGGAAAGACAAGATAACCGAAATTTTAATTTGATTTAATCTATATCACTTTATTAGAAAAGTTACATTTACAATAACTAATAAGTAGGTTTATCATTATTTCATTAAACTTTAACTATAAAAGGAACTTATTAAATTAAAGATAATAGAACGATGCAATTAATGAGATACATCTTATAGATATAGCAGAAAGTACATATATATATATTCATTTATACATGCGATATGTACATATTTATATTACTCATACGTATTGTATATTTTCCGTTACATGTAACACAAATATCTAGAACAAATTAGAAAAACGTAAATTTCACTACGACATAGCAAAATCTAACTTCATCTTCAAGCGAAATCGCAAAAAAGGTAATAAGCCTCGCTGTTATTCCAGAAATTACGATAAAACTTACGTAGAAAGGAATAAACGTAACGCTAATCTGCCTTAAGTACGAGAGAGACGTATCGTAATGGACTCGGAAAATCTCTCCCGTAACAACCGGTTACCGAAATACCAGTTCGATATTTCGATGCGCTCTACACACGAGGAAGAAGAACGTATTCGTGTAGTTGACAGTGTACGTACAAGTTAGGTTCGCAGGAACAGCGAAGGAAGGACGCAAGAAGTGGAACGCGAGAATGCAGTCTGTGTATGCATTGTACAATGTACACAGGGTAGACATTACCTCTCCGAAGTCGACATTACGGCTTTATACCACGCGAGAATCGGGGAATGCAAAGGTGGCTGGGCGAAAGAAAAAGGACGGAGCGAGGGACGAGGAGGTTGGGGGTGAACCGCTTAAATCGAGCCACGTCGACGTACTCGAAATTACGAAATCGGTGACCGATTTTCCACTACCTCGAAAAATTAAACTTCGTTTTTCGTCGCGAGTCGATATATCTTTGCGAGCTTTTCGCGACGAGCAAAGAGAAAGGAAACGACGTTGCTCGTCGAATGAAAACGCTCGTGGTTAAAAGCTTCGTCTTGAAGAACTATCTCTCGTATCTTCGTATACATCCGAAACTTATTTGAAATATTTTTTCCGCTAATGTAAAGTAAATTGATATTTCCTATTTAGAGATTATCTCGTACAAATTTGCAACAATTTCACCTGGACATTGTTAATTCGATGAATATCGTGGTACGTGCTCGCGTGAAACAAAATAACCATGCTCGTAATAATGGTCGATAATGTTGAAAATATATCGAAATCCCCGCGTTCTTCATTTTACAATTAGCTACCGATCCGAACATTAGTTATCTAAATTTGCTTGATAAAGAGAAGTTTGAAATACAAATGGAAATGTTACAGGACGTGACTGCAGATATGCAAATGGATATGCGGTTTGTGTAATTCCACGCGCAAATATATTCATTCAATTACATCCAGTTACGTATTTCTATTAGTCTTTCTCCTATTTTTCGATTCCCCCAGACTTTTTTCACTTGCGTACCTTGAGCGGCAGATACACCTGATTCTAAAGGTTCTGCTCGTGATGCGACCGACACTACGACGTCGTTAAAGAAAACGTATTATTATTACCATATTCGCTAATTAAATCTTCTCCCGTGATCTTAGAAGGAAAGAAACGCAGGATTTAATTATAAAATTTTGAGCGTCATAGCGGTAACCAGTTGTAAAACTGCATACCAAATAATTTATTTGATGTTCTCTGACAATCCGACGAAGGTTCGACCTTTTTTAAAACAAAAGATAGAAACACGTTAAATTATTCGATTCGTGTAACATTGAAATTCTACATGAAGTATGAAACAACGAAGCTTGTTAATTCAACTGATGGAAATGTATCCAAATTTGACTAATCAATTACTGATATTTACGAACTCTATTGCCATCGACGGAAGTTATAATCTTCATGTTCCTTTGTAATATCTACGAATAAAAAGATTTAAACGACTCGTTTAAACATCATATTCTATCGATGTATTATTAAAGATACACGTCGTATTTAACAATGCAGCACTTTAGATAATTAATTCAAACATAAATTAATTTAAACTCTACAGTCTGCCCACGCTTGATCTTTCGTACTTTGGCTGATTTAATTATTTGCGTTATTCCACTCACGAATATTAAAGCAGCGTAAATAAGCGTAAATTAGACGCTTAATGGAAGCCAGAAAATTCTTTCATATACTTATATATCCCTACACCTAACATTATTATCGCGTGACAATTACTAATTACTATTATTATTATTACTATTATTATCGGTCTGAATTGCATGGTACTTGTATTACCGTTTCAAGTTACTTCTCTTCGTTTACCAGACAGGCCGTTAAATTTGATCATTGTAACTTATAAAAAAAATTGTAAACGATACGTTCTGCGTGAAAATATTTGTAAAGAAATCGCCTAATCTCCAAGGGATATAGATATATATCGCTGAAACAGATTTTTTAAGATAAATTATTGAACAAATGTAAAGCAAAAATATAAAATAATTTGTTTGTACGAGATCTTGTTCTTCCAGAAAAATGATCTGTTGACAACTTTGCCTCGGTATTGTATCGACTTGCCTTTCGCACAACTTGTTCCTTAAAAATTGTTCCGTTTTCAATTTTTTCTCTCGATACTATAACACGATATATTCCAAATTATTTTGCGATTAAAGCTATCTCGAAGTTGGAATTAAAAACTACTTAAATTTCGTGATATATTTTCACAAGTTCTATCGTTTTACAGTAAAAAGCTTTAAAAGCATTTAGCTTCTTAATAAAGAAATTTTTCGAAAAATCATCTTCGTATGCGGAAAATTAACCTACTGACATCTGAAAATTGAAAATGACTAAAAACCAATCTCCCTTTTCCCATTCACAATTGAACGGCAATACCATTCAAGCAAATCGACCAATAGTCCCTCTCGTACGTTTTTGTTTCAGGGGAATTTTTGAATCGTTGTAACTCGTGACGCGTTGATTGCAAACGGTAATTCCTGGCCGCAGTCTGTGTACCGCACACCGCACACCGCTCACCGCACACATTTAAATATTACGCACAGGTGCAGACCAACAGAAACGCGGAACTGGACGTTTATTTTCATTCAATCTTTTGATAATGTATTCTTGTCAGACAATCAACGGTTCAACTGTCAATTATCAGGCTGCTGCGACACGTAAAATATTTTCCGAATTACTGACGTTGCGAACCGTACACGCAATCGAATAAAAGGAGAGGGGTGGCAGTGCATGGCAAAGTGGTCGTGTGTTGGACGGGGAGGGGGGGGGGGGGGAGGGGGATGATTTATCGATTCATCTTCGTTGGCTCGCGCAAATCAAATAAAACTGTGGATAACAATTATGCCATAATTGTGTAAATAGTCGATCCAATCGGAAAACCCCCGGCGTAACGACCGGTATAAGCTAAGGATAAAATTGATGTTAGCTTTTTGCATGGGAATCCCAGTTAACCTTTGATAATTTGCTTTGTGGCAACTTTAGCTGCGGCCATGTTTAATGCAAACGTTGTAAGTACCCTTTCGATAATCAACAATTAAATAGGATTACGTCGATCGTGTCTGCTACTTTACGGCTAACGATCTCTTATTCGATTGCAAGGACGAGAAGGCGATCGTGATAATTTGCTTTTTATTATCAGCTCATAGTTTGAAAGATGTGGAATTTCTCGTGCACGAAACCCACCAATGGTCTCTTAATTCGTTCGTTCGTTCGGATTTATCTACGTATATATTGGATTTTACATGGATCGAACGAGATAACAAAAATCGTCGGAAAATAGTTAATTTTACGTCCCGATATCCTTAAAAGCTTCGGCGCAGTAAACTATAATTCAACGTAACAACGCGTCAAAGTGTAATTTTATTAAATATCTTTATCTTTTCGTACATTTCGTATTTATTTATTTATTAAGAACGTAATCTTTTCATTTTTATACATAAAATGAATAATACTGGCGACAGCATTAAATTAAACGATATTTTTATCATTTAAGTGCTTATAATAATCGAAAGTAGTAAAAAATTTGCTTTATGTTTAATAATTGTTTCTTATATGATATATTTTACATATGCTTTGTAAACTGGATAAACTTTCATCGGTGCGAACAATAATATGTATCTAATTTTTGTTATAATTTTGTTCCCAACTACGTGTTCACTTTATTTATTATATACGCATAATTATTTGTTCGTTACAACGTATCGTTCGAATAGATACGTTAAATTGATCTCTCGAAAGTTTAATCGAGATAACGATTACATCTTATGATTTTAGTATCTAGAAGTAATTACACTACCGTCGACTGTAAAATATTTGCTTGTTATTTCATAACAGAAAATAATAAAAAACGAAAGAGAAATATGTTTAGAAATTTTATACGAATATGTTCCACACAAAGTAATGAAATAAGTCAATCAACTAACGAGGAGAGCATACTACTTCAAAAAAAAATTCAAAACTCTCTAGTTCGTTTCATTTAAAAAATAAAAATTCGTAAAGCTGCAGAACAATTTCCATCGTTTTTCGTATCGTTTGCTTTCATCTTCTCTCAAGGGAAAAACAAAAAAAAAAAAGAAAAAGAAGAAAAAATCACCCAATGGAGTAGAAACACGTAACATAATTAATACGCGCAGCAGAGATTACTGCCGCGTTCGGATGTCAACGTGTTTTCCAATTTCACGCATTAATATACCAATTGAATCGGATACCAATGAAACGAGAATTTTTTACCACTAGAGAATCTGTAAACGGACAAAAGTCCTTAAGCCACGAACGTTGTCCTCAAGATCTTTCTTTAAGATCTTTAAGCCGCGAATCTGACGTCCGTCCTCACGTCGCGACTCTGTTTCTCCCCTGGCAAACCTGTATTTTTCTTCTTTCTTTTCTTTTCTCTTCCTTTTCGTTCCCTCTTTCTTTCAGCGTTCTCTAGAATTATGATACGTACACCCCGGCTGGATACTTAAGCCACTGTTAACTTTTGAAAAAATTTTCAGGTTAACAGTCTTTCGTCTGTGAAACTAACTCGACAAAAATTTCAAGATTATAGCGTCGTTGACTTGTGAACACCCGAGTTTAAGAAGCATACGTATTCATAGCCTACGAATATGTTATTACGCTTGTTTACGTTTTAATAGCACAGAAGGTTAATAGTAGTGTAATTAATTTCGTTGCGTGTTCTAAACAGTCTATGCCGAGTTTCTAACTAGGTTGTATAGTAAATTTTCGTATTGGATTTGCATGTGTTTATCAAAAAATGTTTAGAAAGTAGAAAAGTCATCGAGCTTTAAAACTTTGTGTTATTAATAATTAAACGATATCTAGTATATGACAGATACAATTAGCGGTATGTTTCTTTCCATCTTTTATATCGAACACATAAATAAACGAAAATCTTTATATGAAATTCTACATAGTTTAATTTACGATTATTACCCTTATTAAAAATATTTATAATACTTGGAAGTATAAGGAAATCATTCTAAAGTTTTATATTATAGAAAAGAGATGGAAATAATATCTTTCGTGATACGATCGTTTGAACTTGCCGGTATGAGCGTTAAACTAAAACACGATAAAAATACGTGAAGTCGAAAATGAAGCAAAATTTCTTTAAATTTTAGAATTTTTGCGGATCTTAGATTGTAATATAAAAATATCGTTTCTTTAAATTTTAGTTGCTTCGTTTATTAATAATACAAATAATTCGACAGCTCCTGTACTTTATAAAGATGCCGATGTCGTGCTTGAATCTTTTAATACTTTTATATATATCTGGAATAATAATTGAATTAGTTTGCAGAGCAAAATCGGAATGTATTGTATTTCGTTCCACTAAAATATGCGTTTATCGACATGACAAGATCGATAATTTTTTTTTAGAGAATGTCAATCCGGTTCGATCAGTGGATTCAATATTATACGATTTCAATTAATCTCCGTGTGACCATTTTCAAAAAAAAATCTAATTACACCAGATTACGTCCCCCTCGGAACCATTCCATTTTTGTCTGAACATTTTCTTTATACGGCGAATTTTATACAGCTTACCAGCAATTCTCGTTTATCGATTGAAATTCGACATCCTATATTTTGTATCAACGAATAAAACTTAAAAGTTATCTTAAGATTAAAAAATAAATTTAAAATATAAAAAGCGCTGCTTCAATCAGCGTGCAATCTATCGATATCGTTACTATCTATCGGCACTGTTATTTCCAATACACCGTTAAATTATTTTATTTAATAATGGCAAGCAATAATTTTGTAATATTTGAAATAAAACCTAAAGATATTTAATTTATGCACGTTTAAAGCGATCGGAAGATTCTTCGAATTAGAGCGACTGACTTGTCATCGATAAATCTTTCTATACGATATTCTTATCGACATATCGGAGAAACTTCAAAGTAGCAGCCAAACCTACTCTCATTGATTTTGATTACTTACTGTCTGTTAGCTTGACACTGATGCCATAAGAGTGGTTCCAGTATCACCAACAATCGATGGTATTCAATAATTTCTATTCCGGTTTCGGGGAACAATATCTAAAACACACCGAGTCACGGTATTTTCTGGGAATGAAAGAGCTACGGCGCACAGGAATGGAAGATCTGGTGAAATAATATCGCTGATGGAAGTGAATCCGTGCAGTCCAATCGAGATTGGACAAAGCAAACGAGCAAAATTGAATGAAAGAGTACTCTAACGTTTTCGTGGCTCGAGTACTTATTGTATCTATTCCCGTCTTTTCTCTATTTTCTGCGCATACATATTCAACCTGTTATTTGACGAGTTAAATAAAACATCGAACAAATAAACCGTATCGTAAATCATCCATCGAAATTTCGATACGAACTACCTTTTAAACCAACGGACTTTCCAAACACGTTCTTTATCCTTCCAGTCGATAAAAAGAAACATAATCTCAAAAATTTGAGAGAAAGAGAGAGAGAGAGAGAGAGGGAGAGAGAGAGCAATTAACTTTAAACTTGGAAGGTGAAGAAAAGGAAGGTAATATACCCGGAAACTTTTATTTTCGAAGAATTTTTCCCTATGTACCTTCGGTGTATACTTGAGGAAGAAAGGATTCCAGCGAAACTTAACGCCGACGTCCCTGACCACGAATTTCCACTAAAACTTTAAAAACACGATTCAGCCACGCCATTACGTTCAACTGATTAAGACAAACGAATAGGAAAAAGAACGGTGAAGAACAGGAGAGAGAAAAAAGTGGAACGAAATACCTTATACAACCCTGGTCTCCAGGAACTTCTCGATCGTTGAAATTGAATCTGACGAAGCCGAAGAAGATAGCCAGAAGAAAATCCATCGGATATCCCTGGGGGCTATTTCAAATCTAAAATACCGGACTGAATCATCCGTGATCGTCGGTAGGGATAACGAAGAATAAGAGACCAAGGAAAAGGAAAAAGAGTTCCTCGACGATAAGTCGAATACATATAGAACGATTTAATAAGGGAAGGAGCCAAGGGTTTCCGCAGCTTTAACATGCAAACTGACACCACGTTTTCCCTTCCATATCATATGGTACGTTGTATTCTGTTCTCGGGATAACGATGGAAACGATGGGGATGCTGTTGATTTGAAATCGACGTTCTGTTTATCCCAAGAGGATTCTGATCCAAGAGTAAAACTGATCCAATCATCGTCTTCGCGACGTTTCAACGCGAAGGTGTAAAGATGAACTAGCTGTGAATGGTCAGGCTTGATCCTTTCGGACCACCTCGCTATATACGAATCAAGATACATGGCGTACACACTCGTACGCATACGTCTGTGTATATTTCACCCCTCGAAGGAGATAACCCGCGAAATCACCGAACCGAGCCATGGAGAGTTCTAGCCACAACTTTCCAACGTATGCAAATTCACATAGTCACCTTTGGGTTCTCTCTAGTGGACTCTTGTGTGCGATATTTAACAGACAGGTTCGGGTAAGAAGACAAATATCTGATTGATTCTTACTAAATTCAGTTGACGTTTTCTTTTACTTTTTTTCTTTTTTTTTATCTCTTTCGCAGTTCTCTTTCCATTCTTTACTTTTAGTTATTACGAGCTTTTTATCTCTGATAAAATGCTCGTGAAATTTTCTCTATTTTCCGATACACTTCCATCGTTGCCTCGTTATTTCGCGAATCAGTTTCAACGCCGGTTATCTAAATTTGGCCACGATATCACAATGATCGTTACCCGATTCTCATCACAGAAAGTACTTACGTATATGTGATTCATAGGACGAAACTGCGACGCGATAAGTACAAGTCGGTAACTCGGTTTCGGCTTGTCTCTTGAAAAATAGATCACATCGTTTCTTCGCGCACCTCTCGAAGCAACTTCTCAAGTAAAGTAATAAAGGATTTATATTTTTAATTTTTGTTAGCTGCGTTTCTACTTATTTATGCGATATCTGTCTCTTTTGAAAATATCGTACTTTGATAATCGGAAAATAGTTACTATTTTATTTACTATTTCGTTTGAGGAGTATGCGAGGTCAACGCGATAAATCCATATTTCTTGATTTTCTGATATTTCTGTCGATCGTTGGTAGAAAGGAAGTACATTGCTACGAGGTTGGAACAGGAACAGCTTGTATTATCGATACACGAAATTTTAATTAAACAACTAATTAAAACTGTTAACGGTGCAATTAGTTTCGTAACGATTAATTTTTTGAAATATTCAGAAAAATGACGAAAATAAATATTTAATCTAAAATAATGTTTAATAATACAGAATTGAATTCCAAAATTGCTTTCATATCGAAATCGAAAAGTATGGCTTCAGATGTTTTTCTCCCGTGATCTCTATTTGTAATCGTAAATGATAAATGATACGATAGATCTACGATTCTTTTTCCAAGTATATCAAAACGAATGAAACAATTGATTAAAAAATCTCTTTCCTTTATATTTGTTCGATACGTTTGCTCTTCATCGATAACGCAAGTAATTTATCGTTATTGAATTTTTTTAACTCGAATAATTTATTTCTACGCGAATATTTATTATTATGCTTTGTGTTTTATTCTTTTCAAACTTTTATCTCCTTTCTTATTTTTCACGCTTTAATATCTTTCACCGTGCATTTAATATAATACGTTTACTTTAATCTATCGTTCGACGTTAAACGTTATTTTTATAGAAGTCGAGTAAATAAATCTTATATCATTAAATTATTATCCATGTCGTATTTTTGTAATCGCCCTATCGCAGAACAAAGAGAGCAAGAGATATAAAAAAACAATTATTAAACAGGGTTTTCGCGCGAATACAAATTAACGAAGTAAGAAAAAGTAAAAATAAAAGTAAAAATTCCTACGTGTATATCGCTATTAAAAGAGACACAATAGAACCGATTATCCGATTTCTCTATGATCCGAACGTTCTGTTATCCAAACGTTCCATTATCCGAACACGTTTCGCATGTAAAAACTTCGCTGCTCTCCAACAATTTCTGTTAACGATCAACGAGACTACTGGCGGGAAGGTGATACAACTTTACAAGCAATTAAAACGATTGCTGTTATATGGTGGCATATAGAGTCGGCTGGCTGTTAAATATATGGTACTACGAAAAAAGTGAACTAGTGAACTACTTTACGGATACTATATATATAGGACGAAGTGGAAGATTATATTACGACAGATGTATTTTTCTGCATTGCACACAGGGTATACAACATAGGATTCGACGGTGCTTGTAATAAAGCCAACGCGACGTGATAGAATGGTTTCAAGCTGATGAATCTTCTGCGATTCACCATCGTACCGATGTTACGTGTGCTTCGAATAACGAACAATCGAAACACGAATGTAACAAGGCTTTATCGAATTAAATCTGTTAAAAAGGTTGCGCGACTTAGCGGCTATAAGGATTTGGAACCTATAAATCTTTAACCGAATCGTTTAATCGCGTTATTCGTATCGCTGTTATTAATATTTGTGTTCTTTTCTTAAATTCATACATGAAGATGAACATCAGGAAAGTAACCGTTCTATTATCTAGTATCTTTATCTCCGATTAATTCGAATAACCGAGATTCTACTATATCAATGTATCTACAGTTTTCTAATGACAGAGAAAGAAGGAAGAGGGAAATTATTCCATCGAAGCTATTCTGTGTTTCGCAAGTTTTCGTCATAGTCAAACGAAACTGCACAGATAGATGAGCTGCAATTTCTGATTTGCAAGTATATCGTTTAAATACGACTGGCAAAGAAAGACAGCAATAAAACTAGAAGGAGCGTTCGCCCTTTGAAAGGTGCATCTCATTTTGGTTGCAAAGCAAACATAATCAAGCCACTTTCACCCGGGCTTTGCGAGCCACGATAAATGATACAAAATTATATTTATCACAAGATATGAAGGATTCACAAGATGAGGTTTCCTCACCCTCTCGAGCCTTCGTTCCCCAGCGTTGCCTAAGTAACATCCAGTTCCATCAGCTTCAACTTAAGTATTTATACTATCGTGTACTGCCGCGAAGAATCGCTGTACGAATTTTCAAAACAGCTTCTTCATTAACTGTTCTTGTTTATTGTCGCAGCGACGTGTAGCGGATATAAACTTTGAAGCAAAGTAATCAAAGGCGACCTATTTTCGCTCAAAGGACCAAAGGAAAAGGCTATTCATACTAATAATCGTAATTATTGGATTAAACAATTTTCTTTTTTCTTTCATTTTTTAATAAAGTCTCTCTACCGACTGCTTTTTACAGTACACATATACGTTGTAACATAACAATCGCATGTATGTATATTTCGAGCTTTTTGGAATCGTTAATTTTTGGAAAGGTAAAATAAATTTCCAAACGACAATTAGAACAAAAGAACAATTTTTTACGAAAAGATATTATTGATTTTTAATTTTATTTGAATCATTTTTACTCTCGATCGAATTCATTCGGTTGAGACAAGTATCTATTACCTTTATAAAATTTTTCAATGCTTTTTCGACCTATTCTTCGACTTTATTATCTTGCAGGAGTAGAGACGAACGAATAATTGAATGAAACGCGTTTCGAATTAACGAAAAATTGAAGTTCATTAGCGAACAAACGAAAGTTGATTTTTCTCGTTCAAGGATGAAATGATATAGAATCTCGTATATCAAAGGTAATTAAATCGATAATTTTAATCAGCCATCGAGCATTATCGCCTTTTTAATCGATCTATCAGGGCCTTCGTATTTCTTTTCTACGCAATTGTTACGAATCTAACGAAGAATATCGGGGGGAAAAAAGAAATATACAAAAGAAGTCGCTAAAAGCTGTAACAGTTTAGCGATCGATCGTTCGTAGTTTAAAAAAGAAACATAATTCGCGAAACATGATTTTACATCCGTTGCGACTTGGCGCTTTTTAAAATAATAAACATGTAACAAGACGAGAAGGAAACGACGGAAAAATAATGACGTCGGATAACGGTAACCTAACATAATCTCTATAAAATAATCCTTAGGATCTTTGCAAGTCCCTCCAAGTCGATAATCTTTTAAATCTCGAAAAATTATCGCTCCGAGGAAAATGATCAGAGAGGCAGAGTTACTAGGTTGAGGGTACGTGATTGCTTTACCTTCTACATGTTATCAGAGCGGACAGTATAGATTAGCGGAATCGCTTAGTCGATGCACTGGTTGTATTAGCAGATGCGGTTTGGCACGATTACCTCCCTTAGTTCACCCCTATAACTTCTACCTCGCTGTGCCTCCTTCGCTATCGGAATGGCTTAAAAGCAGAAACTGCAAAAGTTCGTTAATGGGAGGTGAAACGGTTGCTATCGAGCTGGATTCGTTAACATCGAATCATCATAGGTGGCGAGAGTTCTCGCTAAAACGTAAAACCGATTGTTGTTTACGATAGAAAACACTCGTGTCTGTATGTTTGACGAGTAATAACGATATATACATCCCCCTTCGCGAGTATTACATCTCCAACAGGAACTTGAAATATTATTACGAAATTGTTAAAACGTTTGACAATTATTATCTCGATTGGAACGTTAGACCATAAGGAATTATTCGTATTCGACGTTATAGTAGCGATCTGATCAACTTGATATAATAAAATTATTATTATCGCTATTAACGATTATATAACACGGATTTGAATATTTTATATAGGATCTAAAGTAGAAAGCTGTGGATATTCTAATACTTGCGAAGGGGAATGCACGTATGTGAATGTCACTTACTTTTTATAGGACGAATACCGCTTTTTTAACTAACTTGTACAAGTTGTAGGTTTCGTGTATTTTCGATCGATGATGATATTTTTAATTCTCTGAATTAAAAACAAAGTTTGATAGAAAAATCCGTATACTATCGAACATCCGTCGCATTACTATTTTTGCGTATGTGCCATTTTTGTAGATAAACACGGAACTTGTGTACCGTTTCCTTTCGTTTTATTTATTTCGTTTTTTACACATAAATATACATATATAAATATACTTGAAAATTACAAGTATATCTTTTATAATAATTCGCGAATACTTCGAACTTATTCGAAGCTAAAATTTACTTGAATTCGTAATCCATTCTACTTCTCTATACCGAGTCTATACACTTTTCATCATAGATATTTATAAAATTTGTAACGACGAGTAAATTTTACTTGGTAAGATTATAACGAGTACAGCGATACGTGTAGAACAAGATCATTTTAGCCAGTCTACCCTCTTCGTTCTTATCCACCGTTATCAAAGTTGCTAAGCAGAATGTACGCAAGTTTAGAAGCGAAAAGTGAAACAATAGCCGTAAAAGTTTGCACTTTCAGAGATTCTGGATTGTCACCGAAAAGTGATTTTCTGAATTTGAATTTCAAACTACTAATACTTCGTTTTCAATGATATTTGACAAACTTTCGTATAACGTCGATCGTTCGTTATTTCCTGTGACTTTTTGAACAAATTCTTGGCCTTAAGAATAAACGAAGACCTGCGTGAAAATGCTTCGAAAACTTGCTTCCAACCGCGACGTCTGAATAATAAAAATTTAAGAAATTATAATTAATATTATCCGCAACGAAACTTGATAACATTTTTAAATATTCTCCGATTGTTTAAACCTTTCGACGCGCATTTTGCGTTAACCTTTATAATATGTTAATAAGTTACTTTCCAACGATTATTTGTCACGGTATTGACAGGTGATTTTACACCTTCGAATCGGCAGAGACGCGTTGAAAAACATTACCGCGAGATCGAGTTTCGCCTTGAAATTCAGTGTCAGATTAAAATACATCGTACTCTACTCATCGCGAAGATCTAAAGCCTCGAAGGAACCTCGGATCGCTTCCCTCGGACCGTTCGATTACAAAAGAGACGACAGAGTCTCGTTAATTCTATACATGCGTATAAAAGTGATTTTCTTTATAATATCATTAAATAAATGGCGTTTCTCGTCACACTGAATACATATTCCAAACACACCATTGGATATCTCATTTCTCCCTTTCTTTCTTTCGAGGAAAAGTTGACCAAAGTTGCCGCCGACAAATCCACGTAAGCTGTTCGAACAACTTCGACGATCTACGATGCGATGCATTTTCGCTTGCATCGGATCTGGTCACCTCGAGCTATTTCTCGGAAGGTAGGTAAGCAACTGGCAAAACCGTAAGAAATAGTTTTTAAACCTAACTTATAAACAAATAAACCTAAAGCTAAACATAAAAACTGGCTATCTACTTTTAGAAAATTTCTAAAAATTATCTTCTCTCTGAAGATAGTGGTTAAGGAAGGATAGGAATGCAAGTAGAACGTAAAAGAGCGTAAGTTGGCGGATTAACGTGATTGCGAGAATATGACGAACGATAAATAAAATAATTAAAAAATTTAACGAAGAACGACTCGATTAACGATAAGCAAACAAAACTTGAATTCTAATAATTTACATCGAAATGAAACGGTTTCTTTTCTTTTAAATAATCTTACATTCCTGCTTTCTCGTTCAATTATAAAACGAACCGCACGAGGAAGTAAATCAATATCTTTCTAGAAAGTTCATAAAAATTTATCGCTAAGTCCTACCGCCTGCCTGGACTCAGCCTCCTCATGCAAATTCACCGACAAATTTATGCTCATCTTGTTTTATCGCGCATAGAATATCACTTTATCCTGCGTGCGTTTTTCACCTAAGATACTTTTTTTCAGTTCTACAATTTCTTACAACGCTACATCGTTTAAAGTTTGCAAACCCGTGTGTCTTAAGTTCCTTTGGAAAGTCGATCAAAAATACGATCTTTGACGGGTTAGGTGGTAACTTTGCTTTGTTCCAACAGCGATCATGCGAGTTTTTAATTATTTTAATCAAGGCATCGTCGAATATTGTATTTATTACATTTATGCGTGTATCTCGTCTTACGATACCGTTTGTCGTACTTTGTCTACAATAAAATTGTATAGTCCGAACGATAAGTTTATCTAGAACAATGCACGAGAAAATATGTGCATTCAGATCTTTTATGTTAATTACACTATAATCGCTGGAAAATGAATTGCGTTACAGAATATAAATGAAAATTAATTATAGGAAATGATATGATAAACTCTATCATAAAGACGCGTGTATTCTTTTATAATAATAATGATAGCGATAAATAACACAGTTAATTAACTATGCGTCTAGATTAAACAAAATTATGAGGTAAAAATAAATTCTGAACATGTTTTTGTTCGAAGGTGCAAATGTTAATTTAGTACATTCTTCTTTATATTTTCTACGCTTATTCTTGTTAATATCGCGTCCAGGGGACATTTCGGAAAATCATCGGAAAAATCGCAGTAATGAAAAAATACTCGTCGTGGTACCGAGTCGTTGATAATCTCTACAAGAGAACCATTTTAAATTCACCATAACTCTTGGTAACCGTGCGTATTCACTCGAGAGAAACACATCGATGCTATATTCCGATGATTACGAGAGGAAAGCTTACGCTCGATACGATCGTCTCATGATCTAGGAAACTGTCCGTCGTCCGTTGTCAGTTTATCCACGTTTGTACGAGAATAAAATTTTATGTCTTTCTTCGCATCTTTCGCTACCTCTATTTTCTCTCTCTTCGCCGTCCTCTTTCTTTTTCGATCAAGCCACATAGAGTTATGTATACCCTACGACGTGCATATAAACCCGCCAAGTTGTGGCTTCAATACCAGCCGCACATATTTTATACCGGCCGCACAAGGATCCGCGTTTCATCTATGAATTATTCTCCCGTTCACCGAGCACACGCTGAAATCACTCGACGTGCCTCTGCTTACCATCACCGATGAATTACACGTTGTTTGTTCTATTTTCTCTTTACCGTACGTGTCATTATCGGAAATATTCATCTTCGGAAAATAGTATAGATAACCGCGTTAGCCGACAATGAGCGACACGCTTCCCTCGCGTTATTTCCACGTAATCAAACTTTATTACATTGGACACTCCTGTTCCAACGATCGTGTCCTCTGAAAACTGGTTAGAATTATTAATTTGTCGTGTTTGTACGTTTTTACAAACCGTTATAATTCGATATAAATCTACGTATGTCTATGTACGTATATATGTAAAGGATAGTTTGACAGACACGGAGATTCAAGCTACGCCCAAACATTTTCGGAATGTTTCTTTAAAGAAATATAACGAATTAAAAATCGACGAAAATATACTTATCGCTAAATATACTTTTCTGTCATCTTTGTATATCGATTCGCATTTATAAATATTCGTAGGGCGTTTATACTTTTAACAAATAAGCTCGAAACGAAGCAAGCGACGCGGAAGGCGGTTCGCGTTAACGATAACGATATTCAGCTTACAAATACGACGAAAATTCTAACGAGCAGCCACGAACAAATAAAGTATCGACATGGACCGGAACCAGTCCCGCGTCCGATCGTGATATAATTAACTCGATCAGGTGGAAAAAAAAACGACGCGATAAACAGAAACGCCCCGAAGCGCCGATACGAATGATTAATTCGGTTTTCTCGTCTACTTTGCATTACTCTGTCAGAAGCCGAATCACTGGCTACGAAGAATCAACAATAATGAATCCCGAGGCTGTTTCCAAACGTCATTAATTATAACGCATCGCGCAATGTACGCAAGTTTTAATTCACCGTTGTATCTCGTTCGGATTTCGTATCGTTTTAATTCTTCCAAATGAAAATGAAGTTGGATCGTTCCAAGTGGACGTGGAATCGTTCAAACGAGCCGAGTTAAATATTTCGAATATTCTCCATCGTCAACGAAAATAGAAAAAAGCATAAACGTGGAAACAACGCGGAAAAAGAAGAACGCAAAGAATTTCATTCCATAAATATTTTTACTCAAAAATGCGTATCTACCGATTCGACGTTTGGTAAAAGCTAAATGTTTCGAATAAAAGCAAACCTGTTGCCGGAATTTCACTGATACTTTGACCACTGTGTTCAAACTTATTCCTTTTAATTTATATTTCGTCGTTTATTCGCCGCGTTTCCCTGCTATTTAAATATTCGTTTATTCCTGGAATTCTCTAGATTCGCAAATCGCTGAATCGCGTTGCTTCGATAGTGGCACTACTCAAAAAATGTGAAATTTGCTTCTATCGAATAGACAAGGTCTGCGCGTTATGTTTTCGCTTTTATCGATCGTGTGAAACGATATATTTACAATCTCATCAGTTTTGCGTCAGAGAGCAAAATTATATACTTATATCGTTACTAATCTGGCCTTAGTCTTACAACAGACTGGCTCGTCTTCGGTTGTTTCGTGACGCCACGAGCAGCGGTAGGTTGTACTCCTTTCGTCGTACCGTCTTGTAATATCGTTGAAACGACTGGCGAAAATTTGTTTGTAAATTTCAAAACATCTCCCCTCTAAAGTTTACCCTTTTCGAGTTCTGTCGTTATCGCGTCGAACCAGCGGTATGGTTCCTTAATTAGTTATATCATATTCCGGGCTCTGTCTTAATCTGTATGTACTCCTTGGTTAAACAAGACTTTAATTAAATTACGACGAATTAATTATTAACTTTTCACCTATGCTTATCGGTAATTTTCAAATCGGTATTGCGTGTGGTACAAAAGCCGTATTGTTAAATATTATTGTATAGTATTACGACCGTATTGGACATAAGGTCGTAATAATCAGAAAATATATTAGACAAAAATGATCTTTTTATACGATGTAATCGTATGCAAAGTGAAATTGGGAAAAGAATACGATAGCCCAGATCGACGAAGAGAACGCAAAGAATGGGATTCGATGACAGGGATGTATTATAAAATTTAATCGCGGGACATAGAAAAGAAATTAGAAGGAAAAATATGAGAAAGATTAGCTTCAAAACGTTATGAAACCTCGCGTTTCCGAGTTTTCCTATTTCCAAACTTTACTTTCTCGTAATTATAATTGTTCGCCAGATTTACGAATAACACTTGGAAAAAGTACTTTATAAATAATCCCCGTTAAACAAAAATTACACCATGCATTCGATACATTTTTACGAAGAAAATTCGCTTCCTAAGGCTCGTTATCCGCTATACGACACTCTGGTATAAAATTAAGTATAAAATTATATTTTTCATACTTTTCACGCTTTATTAAACGTCGAGAGTACGAATTCTCCCTAACTACTAGTTAGAAATATTTTCTCGTGTTAGACATTAGATAAAGGATAACTTTTTACTAGATAAAAACGAACAGTATTCTTTTAATTTAGAAAAAATGTTGGTTACGAGAAAGCAATATTCTTTCGGTCGGGTAGTGAATTAAGCGATCACGAAAACGTCGCAACGTAAGAACATAAAGCGGCTGTCGTATGGTAGACGGTAGGCAGATGCGTGGTGTTATTTTCTACCTATTAAAATCGTCTGAAATTTCAGAAGTAACGTCGCATCGTTCTTGCCTTCTGCAACAAGTTGTATCTGGACGCTGACTGCCATACCGATTATGGTCAAATTATTGAACTATACGCATAATACGTAATTAATATTTCCCGAATAAAATGCATCGTCATAATCTAAAATTGCATTTTTCGTGTTAAAAATAACTGTTTTCAGAATTTATTTTCTCACTCGTTTAACGTGTTAATTTACAACGGGTATTTATCGAGATATCGATTTGACGAATAGAACTTAGCGAAACAAATGTTTTACCGCGTGATTCTTTCGGTTTCTTTTTGTGACATTCATTTTCTCGAGAAACGTTTATCAAAATAGTTCGCGTCGTATAATATAGAAACGAATCGATCAAAAGAATATTACTTTTTCGAGAAACGTAAGACGAGTAAATCTTAGGCGCTTGCTTGAGCAAAGCGAAGTACGCGATATTTCTTTCGCTTTTGTCCAGATTTTAAGGGAAAAGATAAACGAAGCGACCAAGTCTCTGTTACACAAAGTCACTAAGCACCGATCTTCAGGTTACTCGACTTCCTGTAAAAGTTATACAGAGAAGGGGTAAGAAACGATGTACACAATGGAAAACGCGGAAAAGAAGCAACATCGATGTAGCAACTGGTAAAAAGTAGATTAATATTTAATACGCGAATGACTTTCGCTGAAGTTAATCGATAAATGAGTTTCGCTGAAAGTAATTTCGTACGATAAACACGATCGATATATAATTTTCAAATTTCATGTTTTTTCGCGTATCGGGTACTACTTAAATATGAACAAATTTACAGCGGTATTAATTAACATTGTTGTTAACATTAGTATTTACTACGAAAACTCGTGAACTTTACGCGATGCAAGCTGTTCAGGTCTTACAGAGATTCGGTCGGACAGAGTGAAAGCTTACAAATACTGAAAAGCAAGCTATTATAAGGTCGTAGGTGTATCATGCGATGTTCTATATTTAGAAAGAAAAATTGTTGGTATCGAGTTATACAACAAATCAGCAACGCGAAATAAGAAACCTCGAAACGGCAATTGTTCGGTAAGATAACCGATAAAGCGATGAAATTCTATCGTATCGGGCAACCATTTTGCTTCAAATTATACACCACGGATGAAAAACCGTTTCTGACAAATGTGCCTTAATTCTATCTCGACCGATAATACAAAGCAAAGCTTCTTAATAGAAATTATACGTAAGTTATTTTATACGAGGTAGCTTTAATAAGTTGCGCTACTGTTCGTGTCGTTAACATTCCTTTTTTATTGTCGCGTTTAATTTAAATGAAATTTAGAATCAAACGTATTATCCGTATTACGTATGCACTGAATATGCACTGAATATGCACTGAATATGCACTGAAAATCACATCACACGGGAAACAATTAATCATTATGATTAATTGTACGTTGTAAATATCATAAAATACACTTTGACGGTAAATGCGAAATAATGGAATTTCTGTAGAAAACTGCCGAAAATCCCGAGTCATCGTCATCTAATATGACTTCGCAATATGTTTGACTTTCATGTTAATTTACAATCTGAATGAATTATACCGGGCACAAATTGATAGGAGAGACCAGGTTTGACAGCGAATCGCGTTACAGAATTCGATCGCGTGCACAGCAGTCCCTTAACCTAGGATCGATATCACTGCTGGTTACTGCGAACTTGCGGATATTCAAATCTTACTGGGCCATAGCTCGTATTATCCTCGCGAAATTACAGTCAGGCCACTGAGTACAAGTACATAATTCACGTACAAGTAAGTGTCGTATTAGTTATGATTTGCACCTCTGCGACAACGAAATACGTTTATGCCCAAGAAAACTGGCGTTGAATACATTAGCCGATGATAGTCTGCCAGTAGATGTACCATACAACATGCTAATAGCTTAAGAACCTGAACGTGATATGTAACGACGAGTGAAATTACCAACACTGATTAAAAAACATTTATAATCGACGATGGAAATTATAAGATTACCGCGAACAGTTACAACAACAGCGAAAGATTGTTCGATCGCGATACTTCCTTCCCTTTCTTCCGATGACTGTGTATTTATTACTCTATATATTTACCGTACGTATTTCTTACTATTAGCGTTACAAGTTGATACCTAAGACCGTTACTTCGACCAAATTTTTTGGATAAGCGAAAATCGAAAAGAAAATGTCGATAGAGAAAATAAAGAAGTAGATGTTCAAAAGATATCGTCGAACAGCGTAGAAACGAAAGGAAGAAACGGATGTCGAATCACGATATTCCAGTGACGAATATTTTTATCGTATAAGAGATGCATTTTCTTCTATCCAAACTTTGTTAGCAAGGAAAAATTCTTCTTCGATAACGAGAGATTAGGTAACTTTGTCGCGATATAATTCATACAGAATGCACAAATTCAAACGAATCCGGAGGAGCACGAAACACGGGTTGATAGTCAATGTGACGAATAATTGCACATTTGGGAATTACCACTTCGAAACTTTCCAGCTAACAGAATTCTCGTAATAGCCGATGATAGGCATGGATGGGGGTAAGTTTAAGGGCACAGAGCACTTCTCTTGTACTGGAAACTATTACTGCAGTTTGCCATCGATTGGGAGCTTCGTGGAAATCGTGGGAAATCGTGCAAAGAATGTCGATGTCATCGTGGAAAGGAAATCTTGATAAACGATTTTACAAGCTGAGCTAACTTTCTTCAAATCGTTTTCCCTCGACGTCATAAACAAAACAATACCATCGAATTTAATGTTTTTGCATCGACAGAATTCGGCCATCTTCTACGACCATTCGTTTTATACGTATATTACGTCGTTACTACGAGCAAGACAATCTCGTTCACAGACGCCGAACCAAATGGTATGGTGCGTTGAAAAATTTGAAATAAAACTTTTTATTGTAATTATTTAATTAAGTTTTACGAAGGTAAAATTTCTCCCAAAAGAATTAATATCTCGAGGAATATTGGGCACGTACCGCACCTTTGTTAGAAACGTGACACAAACGTGTTTTTCGAGTTATGACTAGGAGGAAATTCTTTATGGTTCCTTAGGGTTATAAACTAAAAATAGAAGAAAAAATACAACAGTTTATCCTGTTTTACGTGTATTATTCTCCTTACAGACAAATTTCGTTAACGAAGTAACGCGTTACTATGTTTAACGAAACGACTCGTTGCAATTAAAAAAAAAAAAAACGCGTGTTTTTAACCCCTGTTAAAACGCTTCATCGTGTTCGTTTCATCTCAAAAGATTCAAAGATACAACGAGCAGAAACAAACAGAGACAAAAATATAGTTGAGTAGGAACGCGTTGTTATCTTCCAGCATTTTAAAAATACTTTTCAGTACGTCACTTGTCTTGTCACTTACATATTCGTCGATACGTTTCGAACGAACGAATACAACTAGAAAATAGAGGACAATAATTACCCCTACGTTAACAAAGTCTTGCCTTAAAGATGTTAAACAGTCGATAAGGAATGAAACAGGAAGCGAACTCGCGGTAAAAAGTTTATATGTAAAATACAGCGACAGGTATCCAAATGATTTTCGCCAAGTTGTCGATCGTTGTAGAGTCGAGTTTGTTTAGTTAGTGTTTAAGCGCTGAACTAACGAACCACGACTAGAATTCGCTTTTGAAAACGAAATAAAACAGATAGCATTGTAGCGATATCGATCGCACGCTGAACAAGAAAAAACAAAGGTCTCTTTCGGAAAAATGCCTTAGTATTTTATTGGAATAAATGATTGCGCGATATATTAATTTTCACTTTGATCGTTCAACCGTCGTTGCAATTAAACAGAGACATTCGGAGCTAACAAAGACACCTTAACGAGAGAATTCGAGAACAACAGAAAATTAATATTTTACAAACAAATTATTATCAAAACGTTTTACGTCAAACGTTTTTAAACGAAAATATATCGTTCAGCGATTCGTTGAATTTGTTCGTATTTGCAAGAAGTGTCAACTTTGAAACTTCGTCCTTAGCGTGTCGCGATACGAATATGGAGAGTAATCGCAATGCGAATATACATATTAATCCGATACATTTTCCTAAATACGAATAATACGTATTTTTCACGAAAATAATATAATTTGTCTGATAGAATATTCTCTCTACGTTCAATTTGCTTTTCCCTGTGATCCTGGAGAAGAGCGCCGATTTTTTATTTATGTATTTGCTCTCCTCGCGTAAGCAAGATGAATTTGCAACACGTAACACTTGTACGCGGCAGATTCAATATTTTCACCAAGCGAGTACGTTCGTACAAAGATACGCGTAATTAACGTATGGTAATTTTGAGCACATGTACCCTGCTGAATTGTATTTTTAATATCGATCCACCGATGATAGTATTCTGTAAAATATTTATAATCGTAAATTTCAAGCGAACGAACAAATCACGGTGAAATATTACTGCTATAAACTCCTTTGTTTATAATCAGAAAAATACGAGGAAACGACAAATAACGTTTAATATAATCACATCGATATATATATATATATCTGTGTATTTATAATCTAAATACAACAGAATGATAATTTCGTGAAATAATTTCACAATTGATAATTAGGTAAATATAAATAATTTATAAGTAAACTTGTATACAGACGAAACCAATACATAATTCCAATTATCATAAATACCTGTGTGTCTATACTATACTACACGTATCACTGAATTGTCAGTTGCAAAATTTTAAGGATACAAAATTCGCGTTGTTCGTAAAATGATATTTAGGAAACATCTGACGCTATATAGATCCCTACAAACCTGTTATCGTGCATTAAAAGTAAATGGCAATTGAAAAACTTTTGGGAAAAGGTCTCGTGAGAAAAAGCGATAAATTGAAACGAAGGTTTCGGTTCTTTCTTTTAATTGACAACTGTGTCTTTAAACGAAGAAGTCCTTAAAAATTTGTCCTGTTTCCATAAAATGTAAAACATAAATTTGTTACTTATAACGATACCATCGTATAAATAAACTAACGTATTGCAAAGGTACAACGTGTGTGTTTCTTCTTCCACGTAAATTAGGAAAAACGGAGTGTTTCGACAAGAACCCCTTTAATAACGAGCTATACGTATATGTACACGTAATAAATACAAATGCAGTTGGTTGAAATTTGAAAATGCAAAATTGCGCAGAACGAACACGATACGACAAAATTTTAAGCAAAGTATTTAAGATATAGCGCTTTCTATGACGTTTGATGGGTGAAAGAATTTTCTATCGAGCTCTTACTTGTTCGAATATATTCGCAAAAATATGAATTTTCATAAAAATCCGTAGTATACTTATGAACGAAAACTATAAATCACGAAAGAAGTGGCCTCAATAAGGGACAGAACTTTTCGAGCAAACTGATAATATTATTTATCGAGAAAGGGCCCGTAAATCTATAAAAAAATTTCTCAGTTCAAAAAAACTCCAACGTATCGGTATTCGAACGAAGAGAAACTTCGAACTGAAGCATACGCGCAGGTTTTGCGAGACATCCGGCCCATATACAGACGGTACTCGATTTCAAAAGAGGTTAATGTCGCGACATTCTCCGTTGTAATGAAAGTTAAGAAACGTCGACGCAGCGGCGTCACGTCCTTGCACTGTTCCTCGCCATGAAATCTAAGGAAACAGACACCGGGGAAGAAAATCGAGAGAAGGAGAGAGAGAGAGAGAAAAATAGAGATCGAGAGTAGCATCGAGGGTTAAAGACAAGCGAGTTGAAACGAAAGAGGGAAGAGAACGAAAGCAAGAAGAAAAAAATGGATACGAGATGGCAAAGAGAAGAGAGTGAGTGAGTGAGAGAGAGAGAGAGAGAGCGTTTCCTCGTCACCCCTAGAATTCAATCACACCGTGTTTACAGCTCAGTACACTTAATCCTCTTTATTGGATTCAAAGCGTTTGCCGGTACACCGTATCTCAGAATTTGATCAATTTTATGGGCAAAGGATCTCGATGATACTTGCGGACCGACCATCTGTCTATTGACCTTCAATGAAATTATACCGTCATCGAGATAGCGTTATTAACTGCAACCCTTGCTCCTTGACCTACCCCATTCACTACTTTAATTCGGCAAAGAGAGCACTTCTAAATAGCTAAGGGGTTGTCACAACCGATTTTTATACGTATGGAACATAGAGGTCATTCCGACTGATAAAACTGACGCTAATAAGTTAATAACGATTAGACTGCGAATATTTATTCAAATTCGTATCTTTGTGAACCGAATTTAAAGAAATGGAATCTAAACAGAGATTCGTTTCACCTATTAAATACGTTATCACGAGTTAAACGCACTTTATGTATTTTTGTGTAAAAAAAAACGCGTAAGAATCCACGGTCGAGCGATAATTCCTTCAAATTTCCATTATTCTATATTTAGTCAACCTTTAAAACGTTACTTTAAAATATCTAATGTTATCGTTTGATAGCATAATCTGTACTTGTTGATACATCAAAATTATAACATTTATCGCGTGATGTTTCCCAGTACTTTTATTTGTACTAATAAGCGTTCTATCATTTTTATAGCATGAATATTTTATTGTTATTCGTGGTTATTACTTCTTTCTATATTTGGAGTATTTGTTATTACGCTGAAGTATTTTAAAAGTTATCGCGCTAACACGTACATATGAAAAATTGGAAAAAATTGAAACGTTTTATTCTATTTGAAAAAGCCATGCATTCGACGCGGTACTCGTTGCACGTGTAGATAATTTCATAAATTACTTTGTCGAATTTATTTTCCTGTTTTTGCGAGGATCGCTTCTTTAAAAACGTGTTTTATTCGAAGACTTCGTATACGGTTCGATCGCTGGCATTTTATAAAAAAAAAAAGTCATTACCGTGAAATAAAATGACCGAAATATGTACTTACGTCGTAGCTGAACTTTCTATTTGTAATTGAAACAAGGCTGAATTTCGTACGAATGGTACTTAAAAATCCTTCTTACGTGTATATCACGAATCTGTTACATACCTGTAAGCAGAAAGATATTGCACGTTGAAATAATCTATGAATGAATATATAGTTATAAAAAAATTATTGTTTTCAATTTTATGTTTATAAACGTAACGTTTAAAGCCGAGAACAATGCCGAAATAGTTAGGAGAATATTGTAAAAATATTTTTAAATGACCAACGCGATCAAAAATGGAAAATAAAGAGTTTGAAATATTCGACAATGGAATTAATTACACAAGATTACTTTATAATTGAAGTTGTTGAAACACAAAGGCCCCGCGAAAGTTGTAAGCGAAATTACGTGGAACTAGCTGGCATTTATACAAATGACGTGTATCATCACTTTTGTACGTTGGATGTTCCTTTGAAGTCCAAGCCGCGTTTCGCGGTAGGCTTCATATGATAACTCTATTATACGTACTAATTATGCAGAGTTCCAAAATTACGAGTACAAATAGAGCTTTCAAAAAAATCACGAACGTTAAAGAAAACTAGAAATGAAAAGTACTTTTAAGTCGTATCAAACGTGCATAAGCATTTCGCAAATGTCGTTTTTCTTAGTAAAAATAACAATTCGTTCAATTTTATTCATAAGCAGGCAATTAGTAGTTTAAATCAGTATCGATTTAAATCCTAGCTTAGCTATGTTGCTAAAAATCATTTTGTTACTTTTCACGCCTCTACCAAGCATGTAATCAAGATTAAGTCGCAATAAAGCAAAGTTAAAGGAAGTTAATCCGAGATAGCGTTAATTATTTACACGCTAAATTCTGAAGGTATTAAGCATCTTATGGTAGAATACTTGGTATCGCTTAAAGAGCAGAAAAATTTGAAACGGCAAAAATACTGTAGTTTGAGAAATATCGATTATATTCTACTTCCAATTACGATCTTTACTTTATTATTTTTAACTAAATTTTCATTTCACTCGCTGAGAAGAACATTGACAAATTTAGATACGTGCTTTCTGCGCGTAATATTTTCCGTTTTCTATACATCATGATACACTGCGTTTCGTAATATCGTAATAAGCCGCATTCATAGAATTATTTGCATAATACGCATCGTATGCATAAATATTAATATTAGATAATACTTCCCACCACCCTAGTACGCATATTATGCTATATTACCTCGTATATTACACAAGTATAAACGAATATTGAATATTTATAATGCAATCCAAATTTTCGAGTGAAAATCCTGCGTAGAATATTTATATACTTGGCAAATTGAACCGACTCTCATCGTCAATATTTCATAGGATTTCCTATTCTAACCTAATTGATCTACAATTTCGCGCTGTATTTTGCTATAATTGATAGTTTAAATCAATTTTGTCGGTAAGGAGAATTTATTAAGGCGACGTTTATCATCTAGCGACACTCTTCCATTTCCCATTTTCCCAATTCGTTGCGTTTTATTTGCTTTAACTTGTCAGAACGATACCCAAATGAGTAATAAATTTGAACGTAACGGCCAAGATGTTCCCAGGCTGAAATTTTGCTACGTGCCCCAGTCACGGAAGTTACGAAACGTTGATGCAAAATGATCAAGTTTTTATGCCGAAGTATCTCGTCGTAGAAAGGACAATGGAAAAGCTAAGAATACGACGATTCGTTTATTAAATTAACAAAACGAAGCAAGCTGAATAGTTAATAAATTCGATTCACCTTGAATTATTTCTGCTATCTATAAAGGCATGTGTGTATATCCTGAATCATATTTTAGTAATTGTAGCTACGAATTCCAACGGCACAAATTTACCGATAAATATCTCGAAAAAATAGTCGTTTCGTGTATTTTTTAAAATTTGTTATCAATTTTTCCTGCCTCGTTTTCAGTATCGTTCATATATACATCTTCGTTAATTTCATATTTCTGACATTGTTAAACAATCACCTTTTTTTGTAAATAGAACCGTAGAGCCTGAACTTGTGCTATTTTGCAAATCGTTGGATATTTTTAACGAAAGAAGGATATTTCATCAAACCGTTTATTAAGCTGAAATGTTTATTATGGTTAATCGTTGAATCAATTTTCATTCTCGTAGTTATCGTACATAGGTTTTTCAGAGCGATCAACGTATCTCTACGTTAAATTTTCAAAGCGTAGATAATCATTGAATCAACGAATTACGAATGCTTTTTTAGGTCGTGACATTTTACAGTGTTTAGTAATATTTTGGACTGAATACATACTGGGATCGACCTTTCCCTTCGATTAAAATTAGTATATGAGTAATCTTTTCAAAACGACGATTACTGCAACGGTACATTTCGTACAACTGTGACGTTTTGTGTATCATTGTCGTTAAAAAATACGTAAGAGATAAAACTGACAATTCTCATTTTACAGTCATTTTAAACGTTATTACACCGATCCGAACAAGCTGGGAACAGTTGAACCATCAACTGATATAACGTGAAAAGGTGGACTTGAAATTCGTGGCTTCGGTTTCGTCTAATAATTTTTATAGAATTTTTTCATCGACGTTAGTAATTATCTTACATCTTGTTCGATCGAGTTTTAAATTATCGTATCTATCAAACGAATCGTATCGAAAAATATTATTATACGAATACGAACGTATCTGCTTTGCATGAACGTAGCGATTGAAAGTGACTGAACGAATGATAATTACGAGAATAAAATGATTGAAAAGCATAGAAACAACAGTCGAAGAATATGAAAAGTGAGCGTAGTTGAGCAAAGCCGCGTTAAATAAATCCATAATAGTCTGTAATTTTATTCTGTTGTAACGAAATATTTTTCTTCGTTTGCAAATATTCTTGCGTTGCGAGGCTAATCAGCGCTGTTCCTTTTTGCTCCAGATTATTTCACGCTATATCGATGAAACAAATATTCGACGAAAGCAGAATACTTCGTTGCCTGAAAACGTATAACTGCATAAAATTGGTCAATGAGTTAAAAAATGAACGACAAATACTTTAAAAAGCTGCTTTCACAACTATTATGTTCGTTAGTTCCATAGAGTTCGATTTAACGATTTAACAAATTCTTCCAGCTGGTAAGATCGCAAATAGAAACTCTCGTGGTAAAAAATATTTAATGGTATGTTCCAAAATATGTCTAACGACGGTCTTTTGAAATAGCGTATTTTCAGATGTTTTGAAAATCTCGACCTCTCGATTTCTAATAGCAGATTCTGCTTCTTATTAGACATTCGTATTCTATGTCAGTTTTAGCATCTCGACCTAATTAGTTTCCAGTTCAATTCTTCAAGAAAGTATTGATTCTTAGACGTTCGATAATAAAATTGATTATATATATATATATATAGGTCGCTAAATATCAAAAAGTTTAATTTAACTGATAATCTTATAGCAAAAAATATACTTTTTATCTTTAAACGGTAAATTCTTCAAAATGCGATTGTCGATAAATAAGAGATTATAAAATTAACGATAGTATAGATATCGTATTGATATTATATCCAATCATATACAACTATTACAGCTACTACATCTATCGAATGGTTGAAAACGATAAAGAAACTTTCAAATCGTATCATTATATTCGTATTCCACATATAACTGAATTATATTTAAAGCACAAACTCCTTTCCGTCGCTTCAATGAAATCTGTAAATAAAAAAAACCAATCGACGTCGATTGAAATTTATATTTTCAAAAATATAGAACGTAAAGTTGCGTAAGAATATTTCCAAGGAAATTCTATAACACTTTCAACGAAATTCTATTCTATACCGCGTAATCATCGACGTTTCGCCATAGGTCGAGTAATTAAACCAGCCGATAATTATAAAGAGTTTCCTCTGTGTAATAAATGTGTCCGGTCAAACACTGATCCTGAACAAACAAATTGGTTTTCCGACTTCGCTTCGACTTCATCGACATCGAATAATTTTCAATCATACGAAACAAATCTGCGCTACCGCAATCCGTTAACAGAAAATCGTAAAGATTTATTATCAATCTCTCTCCTCTTCTTCGTCTTTACTTGTTCTTCAACGAGATTACCTATTTAACGATTGCTATAATAACCGTTGTCCCTCTATAACGTAGTATAACTTCAAACTTATACGCAACAACGTATACGAGTTACATATATATTTTTTAAACGTCTTTTAAATTTTATCAATCAGCGTATTATTTGATATTATCGCTATGTCGTTACGTTAACGCCAAATAATTTATTTATCGCAGTTTAACGTTTTATATTTTTCGACTCAAAGCGAGAAACTGCGAAAGTCGAAACTCGATGTAGAATTTCGAGGGAATCGTTGATAACCTGCTGTAGCGATTGATACGATCATAAGCGATCAATTAAAACAAAAATTCCAATCATAGCCGGTGATACTTTCGTGACGTTACGTAAAGTGAAAATGACACGCCTTGCGGCTACGAATATATTTCGAAAATGTCGTTTTCCTCGCGTTTGCTCGCTTGCCGCTGTGACATTTTATCTTATCCGTGATTATATCGACGACACCAGATCACACACCGATTTGTCTACGATGTAACGATTACCGATTTCAAAGTTTCATACGAAATTAAAAAACTGTGATCGTGTTTTCGAGTCCCATACTAGCTACTAACTACAAACTTGTAACGTGTTTGTTTACCTAAATATATTGTACGTACATACATACATACATGATTACGGTACAATAAACCTGAATCAACGTAACACGTGCGAAGGACACGCAAAGAGAAAATCATTCCGAGCGAAAATATGCCGAGTTCGCGAAAGCACTGGATAAAGATAAATTTTGATAAAAAAATCTGTATACTTCCAAACATTAAGACACGTTGCTATACGTGAATACGTATCTTTGTGAATAAAGATTTGGAAAATAATAGAAATTATTAAGTCTAAATAGAAATCCTGTATCTATCTTAGTTTCAAAAAAAATGTGCTTGGACCATTTTTCTACTTCGCTCGTCGTTTTTGTCTCGATAAAAATGTCCATCGGTATTGACAAAAAGACTTCTACGTTTTAAATAACTATGCAAACAAGAACTGGAGATTTGAACAAACAAGCGAAAACCGTCATTTTGATAGTTTTAGCGTTACTAGATTCAATTTGTAACGCGATATTTGACGATGCGAGCTTAATTTGCTTCTATTTCGCGTTTCAAGGTCGATAGAATTAACACGACGAATAAGAGGAAAGAAACACGGAAGCGAACGTTGCACCATAAATTGTCGTAAAAGAAAGAAGGAAAATGGAAGGGAAAAAATTAACGAGAGTTGCAGAACGATCGTTCATAACCGTGCCACGCGCTTCGAATGAAACTTTCCTTCTTAATTCTAATTAATTTGGCTTTAGTACTCGCCAAGTTAAACGTCACGTTGCTGTAAACACACAGTCACTACTACGCCACAATAAATAATAAGAAAGCGAACGCGTGCAAATGAAAAACTAAAGTACCTGATGAAAGAGGGTGAGATTTTGCTAATTAAAACGTCCTAATTTTGGCGACGCGAATCGATCTTTTGTCGAGTTAATTTCCATTACTTTTTGCCGCTGAACGAGAAATATAAGAATAAAAATATTTGCAAAAGGAAAGGTCTTTTTTAACATTTAACATCGTGTTTAACGTTAGAACGACCAGAGTGATCAAAGTAACTTGATATCGAAATAAATTTGACGATTCTTCGTAGAAACTTTTCATAAAAATAACGCACTAGACTGTTGCTAAATTTAAACAAAGTATTCATCGAGGTAATAACAAGATTTTACAAATTCCGTAGAATAATTGAATTTTCCTCGCAATGTAAACAGTTAGCAAGTATCAACTTGATTTTGCAAGTGTAAAATTAATTTACCATTATTCTACGTCTGCTAACTAAATGCTCGGTAATTTATGGACGAGGATGTACCTACTATGTTCCATCAAAATCGTAACAAGTTATGCCGCAAGTTCTTTGGCATGAATTTTCTTCTACCGAAACTTTCGAATCTTTGTTAGCTTCTTCGCGGATTTAAGCTCTTCATTTTCAAGATTGGTATCGTTAAGAGAAAATGAAAAAAAAATTTGTTTAAACCAACGACAAGTAACTTGAAGCGTAAAACGAATAATACGAATATATTCGGGAAAAAGAAGATATTAAAGAACTTGAAATACTATCTCAAAGATACGGGAAAGAGGAAGAGCATAAATCGAGGTTCAATTTTATGAAATCATACAGATAAGTCGGACAGATAAACACGACATTGCCTATGGAAGTTAATCGAAGTAAAAATAATACACAGAAAAAAGAGATTATTGTTAACAAATTTTTCAAAAAAATTTCGTTTCGTATTTAACTCGATTATTCGCGATATTTCATAAACGATCGATCGATGTTACGTTTCCCAACCGGTTCGGTGCCTATTGAAAATCCAGCGCATTGAACTCGCTGAAAAAAATAAAATTTTATTTATAAAAATAAAGATAAAATAAAATTCTCGGAAAGGTGCGAATTTGGACAAAAAAATCCAATTTTAGTGACATATTTTCCTCTATCGACCCCGAACTAAACGATTTTTGTTCGAATAATTCTTTTTTCCTATATTTCACCATTTTTAGTAGGCTAAGAAACGAACGAGCGTGTATGTTTAAGTAAAATATTCTATCGACAAAAAAAAAGGGAAAACAAGGAAGGAGAATGTAAAAGAATAAGAAACAAGAAACCTGTAGGCAAACTATCGAATAACGATGACAAGCGAGCTTTCATCGCGATAATTTTTACAAATTTCGCGGGGTAACGGCGCCATTGCGAGAGCGCGACGCGTACAAATTGACCTGCTCAATATTTCGACATTATGCCTCCACGTGTTTTCGCATTTTATCCGGCGAAACCAAACGGAGTAGCTACGTGACACGGCAATATTTGCGAAATCGCAACTTTACTATATACCGCGTAACGCATCTGTCAAACTTCGTACAATGGATTGGACTACGCCACGATGGACGTCATAAAGCGAATAAAATTTCAAACGAGTGCGAATTGAACTTACGATTTATACGACTGCCGTAGCCGCGTCAACAAGAAAGTAAATCGTCCACGATGTTAAATAAAAACCGATCCTTCCTATCGCTTTATACCTCTGTTACAACCAATTTCTGCGTGTCCACGTCCTCTTTACGGTGTATACTTCTTTCTCTTTCATGTTTGTAAAATAACGAAATTGATAAAGGAAGAACTTCTCTCTCGACCACAAAGCGATTTTCCCTTTAAAATACTTTCGTTAGAAATAGAAACTTTTTCCATTGTGTATTAGTTATGTATTAGACGTAACAAATTTTCTGCTTCTAAGTTTATCTTCCATATACTTCGTTACTTCGTATTCGGATGTCTTGAAAAATGTGGTGAAAATGAAAAAAAATGGTCGTAAATGGATAGATCCACGGTCGATTATCCTTGCAGCCGATGAAACTTTTACTTCTATTATTAGTAACAATAGTTTCGTTTTTAACGATACGATTCGTGAAAAAGAGTCGCGAGAAGAGAAAAACAGAATCTTTTTTCTATATCTAATATTTGTATTTCTGTGAAATTCTCTAAAATCATACCGTTGATCGAAACGCGAATGAAATATTCCAATTGGAGAAAAGTAAATTCCCGTTAAATATAAATAACTGCATATTGCTATTGAAATGTCAGGTCAGTTAAATTTTCGTATCAAGATTCGTATCAATGTTATTGTGAATGGACGTTACGTAGGTAAGCAAGATTGTGCGCTTCGATTGCATGGACCAGATTAAGATTCAATTTTGTAGATAATTGAGAAATACGTGGCACCATCAAGATTGAAACGGACTCTCTCTCTCTCTCTCTTTATATCGAGCAAAAAATTGGAGTATAATTTTGACACTCGGAAAAAGAGACACGGAAAACGAATTTATGAAAGGATTTTTTGCCTCGCTCTTATCCCAGCTATTTGCCAAGCAATTTCTCTTCCCCTCTCGGATTTCCGGATAATGTTTATTCTGTTTCAAACGATGGCCTCGAGAAACTATAAACGATATTAATCCATTAAACGTTGATTAGACGCAATCTACGTCCGGAGAAAATGAAGTTGCCGGCAAAGAAATATAAGAAGGCAAGCTTGCATAAAAATCGTAAATTTCGACAAATATTTTACAAATTAAGAATATTTGATCGAACGATATTGCACTCTTTCGTTTAAACATACGAATATCGCAGAGAAAGAAATATCACGTTTATCGTTTCCTACGGAGAAACAATTTAAAAATTCAATACGCAGTCGATCGATCCCATACTACTAAAATCCTAACTTTTTATTCGCTTTGCAAATTAAATGTTCGTTTTGTCACGCTCTTGCGCATTCGAACGATATTAGTTGTCGTAGGATTTTTTACGAAACTTGGTAACTTTATATCTTTGGATTTAACAACTTGTCGTTATTATTTTCAATGTTACGTCGTATCGAACGAATGCAATTTAGCCAACAAACAAGTATAAGAATTAGTTTCTTCCGTGCGTTCTTCGACCGCGTTTGTCTTATCAAAATAAACGCTCGAAATGACACCGCAAAACCGTAAACGCAATAGGGTACGATCATAATATGACCTTTTACATTTTCACGTACATTGTCTGTAAATAACCGTTTGAAGCAAAAAAAAGAAACGCGTAGCTGTTTCTACCTCACAGTTCAACATTCGATAGTTCATATACGATGAGATATACAATTTTAAGCGCGATTAATCGCATTCGGTATTCGGAATGTTCTACGTTACGTCGCGTTTAAGCCTTCGTTCGGATCAACATTCGAACCTTCGGCGTTAAACGATGCACGAACATTCCGTTCAATACGTATTGTAAGAAAAAGAACGAAAACGATATGCTTGCTTCATAATCGGCAAAGTATCCTAGAGAATTTCGAAATTTGTCGAAAGCGTCACGTCGACAACCTTCCGCCGATCGGAACGACGAAACAATATGCACATTTTTCTCCTATTTTAGTCGGCGTGTACCGTTCACGATAGGATTCGCGAACGACAGCGAAGTAAATTTAACCCTTTGCTTTAACCCTCGAGGCTTTTTTCCGCGTGATCCACTTCGATAACTCTGAAAAGAGTAACACTCGAGCGGTAATATAGCTTCTTGAAACGAAAAATTTTGATTCCCAAAGGACGACGGTTATATTTTCTACCTTTCGGTTGGTATAATCGTTAAGTACGATAGAATAAAATTGGGCTGCTAGTGTAGTAAAACTGGGGTAGATGTGCCAAGATGGAGATTTCGAAACGATAGACAGGACGTTTTAATTAAGAAGATCGGCCGAGATATTCGTTGTTACGAAGGAAAGGAAGATGAGAGGACAATTGGCGCGTGAAGGATGCCGTGAAAACGGTGATAGTGCCGCAGTACTAAGGGTTAACTTTTATTAACACCGACCGACACACTGGGAAGAGCGGAAGGATGGAGGACGCGTGCACGATGATCGGCGGTACCGTCGCGTCGCGGGCAAAAGAAAACGGATTGGCATGCGAATCGTTTTCCATACTCACCGACTATTTCCGGGCGCACGCCAACTAACAAAGTAGTCACTACTAGAAGAGGCACCTGTCGTCTACTCGTGCACATACCACGTTTCTCGCACATGATTTCACTTTAACGCGAAACACGCGCAACGAACGTAACGCTCGTCGCGTCCAGACTGAAGTTCCGAGTTCGTGGGGTTCTCTGTATATCCTAAGCGCACGAGGATCCCCCTCCCTCGGCAACGGTTCAACCCCAGTCGAGCAAGAGTGCTCTCTCCCCGACACGGGGCGACCTGTTCATCCCCACTTGGCCACCATGCTTCATCCCCTTCCGACAACGTGCTCGAAGAAACTGCTGTCAATCGGCTCGTGTCCTATGTACACCCGTCACCTTTGCGAATCGCGCGTTTCTAATTATCCCATTACACGATAGACGATGTTTGCTGAATAAAAAGGAACAGCTCTCGATTAGTGTGCACGTTTTGTGTTTTTAACTCTTTAAAAGATTTTTCATCGATTCGCTACCGAGAATGATTCAATTTCTTTGTAATAATGAAACGAAAACGAAGCTGAGCGTATAATATATTATCACTCGTAGTAGTATGTACAAACACATTTTAAAAACAAGATATCGTAATTCGAATTCATAAAGATCGATGATTAAACCGATCTATGTCTGTATACGTTACGGATAGGTTAAGTGATTTAATGATTTAATGATCGTCGCAATTTCGTTCTACACCATCGAGTTCAATTTTTATATAAAAGGATACTCTGACCCTATAGTTATGCAACAGAAGAGTGAGCTAGATTTCTACCGTTCTTCTTTATAGTATGATCTATTCTCTTTTTTATTTTTTTCTTTTTTCTTATAATTTCAAACATTACATATTTCGTTCCTTATTAATACATACGTATTAACCTCGACATATAAAAACTGAAAATTTTTGGATGATTTGCTCTCGATAAGAAGAACGTTCCTTGGAACAATTGATCGCTAGATCGCATTTACGTGAATATTATTCAAATTCGTATCCTCGTAAAAATAATAATTAAAAGAACAGGACTTGGACAAAATTCTATTTTACTTATTAAACGTTATAACGAATACTGTACTTTGGATGTTTTGGATATTTCCGCATATTGTGCGCGTTCTATGCATTTTTACGTTCTTAAATATCCTACGAACGAAGAAAAATCCTCCGTTATTACGCGTTAGAATTTCGTTTGTACGAACTCAAGTTTTTTGAATAGAATTTTAGTTTGTGCTTGATCTAATCAACCACTGTCGATCGAGTCCACGTATTTGAATGTGAATTCCCATTAAATGAACCAAAAATCATAGGTATCGGAGAGAAGCGGTGAACTCCTATTACACGAATTTCGAGGTATAAATTGCTCGATCTCCGATAAGTCTATGTAAATGGATGTTCCACTATACGTACGAATCGAGAAGTTGAAATCGTAAACGATGTACATCTCCGTTTATAAGTATTTATGCATTTATCAACGCTTACGAATGGTACGCTACGATTAGACACTTGTGAAAAATTGGAATAATTAAAAAAGACAAAAAGACGATGCGATACTTTTATGTTTATGTTTTCCTTGTCTTTCATACGATAAGTTTTACAACGTTAAAATTAAAACATCTTTGAAGCTAATCGTTTCTCAACGCAAATCTCTCGATACCTTTTCTGCTGATGGAGGAGATTAAAATATCCACCGAATGGTGTATGAAAAAATGTATAATTCTATTTTAAAAAACAAAGGTCGCTTTAAAACCCCGAAGGCGCGTCCACCTAGATAAGATTTGTAATAATTACGAAATGTTTCTCTCGAAACAAGATAAGTTTTACTTGAAACATTTTTTTCGAGTGATAAACAGTTTCGAATTTAGGAAATAATTGCGTGGATAGATTAAAACGAGACGTCCTGTACGTAGATGATGTATATCGTAGATGATTCCATATCTACAACGCGTCACAATTTTCGTATTTATGACTTAATACTTTCCAAATCTCTTGAAAAGAAAGAAACAGAAAAATAACAGAGGCACGTTCGATCCTTTCAATGTACGCTCTTTGGATCGAGATTGAAACGAAGAACATTGTACGCCTGTAGATTCCGTACGTTCGATAATTCTTTAGACATTAGTCTCAGATGCAAATCTTTATAATAGGTATAATACAAGCACGAGCAGAAACAAAAGTTTCATACTTTGAAACTTGCAATTAATACACGGCCACGCACGGTTTTTCAAACTCATTTTTGGGGGGAAACGAAGCCTTCGATGAAAAAATGTTAATTTCCTTTTCGACTTATTTTTACATGTATAATCACCATTTGACCGTTTCTGTACCACGACTGACTCGTATTTGAACAGTCTATAACGAAAATGTAGAAAGATACGTTCGTTGCAAAACTAAAGAAACGTGTTTCTTTTATTAACTTATTTAAAGAAAGTAGTCACGGAAAATTAGTACGCGAGACGTTATTGAGAAACAAATCAGTGTCAATCAGTTTAATGTAAAACACGTACTCGGAATTAACATTGCCAGAGAACTATTCTAGAGATTCTCATAAAATATAACGACAATCGAAAACCGGATCTACAATTAGACCTTCTATATTAGATCTCTTAAGAAATTATCCATTTAAATCGGTGTAGGAAATCGTTCAAGCTCGAGACTTGGTTATGCTTTAAACAGCTGGAACACGAATTTAATAGATAATATACATAGAAGGTGTTTCGTAACATGTGAAACCCATTTCTTGCGGAAAATTGATCTATCGAACTTTGTTTCCAAATTATGGCTATTCTTATATTCCAGTAATTTTTCTTTCTTTACTGTTATTTGAAACTTACTTCGATTACACATAAAAGTTTTTAACGACAAAAAAATTATATCGATTTAAAACGTATGTATCAATATACTCTACGTTATTTAATAATTATGATTTAAATATTCTACCAATTTGTTATTCTTTATTTTTAATGAGTAACTGATCCTACTAAATTGCTCTATGACATGGTGACTAGAAACTTGCATTCTGTTTGAACAACCGTGAATTTAATTAACTCTCCTTTCTCTCGTTCGTATTCTACGTTGAATTTACACGCGCTTGTCTTATTACCGCGCTATTCTAACGTTATTACAAGTAGCATGATATTTATCGAAACGGCGATTTTGTAAATAGCCTAGTCAGAAGCGCTTAAAAACCCAAACGAATAAAGTTGAAGCGATCCCTCAACGACGTAGAGAGAGTCAGCCATACATTCTATAACGAACGATTGGATCTCTCTTGTTATTGCTCAATTATAGGATAGAATTTAAAAACGAGGTGCAATTGCATTTTTCAAATACCCCGATGCGCAAAAATACATGAAATTGTTGCAGATGTACGCTTCGTTTCGAATCGTTTCGTTTCTACTTATACAATTTTTTAAATCTATATACCGCGATATAAACAACTGATTAACGCGGTAAAAGATATCTGATACAAAGGTTACTAATATTCATATACCGTACAGAAATATTAAAGTTTGAAAATTTCTCTATCCGTCACATTTAATTAACCCGTGCATTTACATACTTGGAGCTTTATTTTTCTCTTTGTTCGATCGACTGCCGCGAACTCTCGTTCTACAACATATACATATACGTACTTTGAATTGTCGAAATCTATATTCGTGAAATAAATTCACAGAATGGACGACGTCTTCCGTTATTTCTCTTGCATTCTCTTGGCCTTCAAAGAATCCAATCTCAGTCCGATTTCAACGGCGCAAGCTACTTTAAACCTGCTCTCTATTTCCCTTTGTAGTAAAATTAACATTTCACACATCCAAACTGAAGGTATCTGCATTGAGCACCTCTTATAGCATAGTACCTACCTCTGTATTACTGTAGTACGGAAATGGCTACAACTTGAAATCAAAGTCAAATAGAAGGCACATTTTTTTTTTATTTTTTTTTTTTTTATTAACCCATATAATTTCCTTGCAATTTGTTCGATGGACGTTCGGCAAATGGATATGATATTGGATGGACAACGTTCGGATGCTATTTTTTTTTAAATATGGCGTTCTTCGGTTGATGTTATTTTAATACGGAGTGTTGGCTAAAGAATTTTCGTGGTATATTATTCTTATTTCGTAGCTCTCAGACAGTCTTTGCACCTCTGCGTGAAATGTTTAATACCTAAATATTTATATCACGTAAGCTCAGTGTTCGTTGTTCGCGATTTTTTGCGAATATTTTCCATTATTTGCAGTTTGCGAGATATTACGGTATTTAAAATTTTGAATTCATAAAGAATTACTTTGAATCGCTGGAATACCACGAGATTAACATCAAGTATCGACGATTATCAACAAAATTGCTAATTGCAGTGAAATGTACAAAAATAATTACGCGATACGTTACGTAGAAACGACGTTGTATTTAATCGAATTAAAAATATTGCGTTAATTAACGCAACTTATATTCGTAAGCTAATATTCTCCGGCTTTGTGACCATACCATACTACGATTTATAAGATATGAAATAACGAAAATACTCCCTCTGACGTATTTAGAATTAAACGAAATTAATAAAAAATTAATTATACAAGCGACGTATTTTAATCTTATTTGATAAAGCAAGTGTTATCGAGAAACATTGATTATTTGAAAACCTATCGAAAAATATAATATTGCGGAGCAAATTAAAAATTTCCATCTCTCAAACTTTGTTTTAACGTATTATTTATTCACTCAACTTAATTTGCAATTTAATAGATATCCTATTAATTGCACGTGACTTTCTGTCTGTTTTTTCTGTGCATATTACTTGAAAAATGTTCGTGTAAATAATGAATAAAACACGACAGTTTACTTGAAAAAATCATTACTGTAGAATACCGAAGAATACCGAGCTTAAAAAATGAAAAATAAAAAATAAAATGAATATTTCTTCTTATAAAATGGATAATCTATATACGATTGATACGCCTGTTATTAGAAAAACGATATTTTATTTAATCTTTTGTCCAAAATATAGGTATATCTATGGTAGAAAATTTGCGCTCTATAAACTGAAAACTGAAAAATTTCAAACGATAAAATTTGAAAAATAAATTTCACCTTTAGTAATTTCGTCAATTCCGTATTACCCAGCAAACCAAAAGAATATTTTTTCGAAAAAATCGACAGTTAGTTTGACAAAATCAATTTATACGATACTTGTGGAATGCTTGAATTTATGTTTATTTAAACATTCCCATTTCCATCGTGACGCAAAATTTGATTCGCATATAGTAATTAAATAAAAAGTACAAGTTGCTTGACCTCGTTACTTAACATTTTATCCTTCTGTGATAGGCCCAACATTGATAAAGGGAATCCTGGCAGCGAGCCCATTCACTACGTTGCTGTAACTAACCACGCGTGTTGGTAGAGATTTACTTTCAGATTATTCTCTGATACACAACGATGTATACGTATACTTAGTTGGCATCTATGCTGGAATTAATAAAATTATATCGCGTATTTTCTAATATCAATTTAATATCATAATTGAAGACTCGAAATTTTTTCGTATTCTCTCTATAGCGATCTTTTTACAATTGGGCACAACTTTCTACAGATAGGATAGTTTTTCCAAATATCTGCTTTGTTCGAATTCATAATTAGAATGGCTCTTAAAGAATTTCTTTTCTTTTTATGTTCGCGAAATGAATGAATAATTCGATTATTTGACTATAAAACACATTCAAAGCTCTTTAATTGAAAAGTTAAAATGGTAATAAAAAAAGAAAAAATACATCTCTGTTCGGTTTGAAACTTACACTTAGAAAGAGAAATAAATGGTAAAAATAACCATTACCGTATTCAATTTTTATTTACATATTTACGATATTATTTACATATTATTTGCCGCTAAGAACTAGAATACGACTCATTCTGTACAAATAGACTTTTATGAAACAATCGTCGGCCTTGGCATCTATATAGCGATTTAAAATATGGTAAAATCGTCAAATTTTAAAATAGAGAATCGACGTTGAAACCGTTTTTAAATCAATATAAAGTCCAAATGTAACAAAAGCAATTCTAGAGCTAATACGAATAGGAAGAAAAAGGAGTACCCATTTTTAGTGGTTTTACCTCGCATAGCCCATTTTATCGAAAGCAACTAAAACTACAGAACTGTCGAATTGGAAAAAGTTACAAAGCAAACGTGTCTGCATCGATTAACGTTAAAAACTTGCGATATACTGGTTTAAAAAAAAATACGGGAAATGTCTACCCACTACTGGAACGAAACAAGGAACATCCCCGTTCTTTCTACTACCACTATTTCTGATTAGCGTAATTTTGTACGATGTCAGGAGCAACAGAGCGGGATGTGAGCGACGAACAAAGTATCTAGCATCAATAAAGTGGTTGGACACATCTAGTTTTAGTAACAATGGAAATGGATAATTTCTATTTTATTATTTATATAGCCGAAATATGTATCTCCGAGCCACGTAGCATCGTAAATGTATTTCATGCGAGTCTCGAAAGTAGATCAAATTCATTCTGATCTTTACTCAAAAATAACAAGATACGTCGATTTTAATTTCCCGCCCAATTTCAATTAGCAAGACTAAACGTGCAAAAAACGAACGTCGATTAAAGACACGTCGTTGAAGCAAAGTTAAAATTCAATCATCTTTAATCCAATTTAATATAATTATTATTTTCTTGGCGATAATCCGAGTATCCGCGAGACTCGATCCGAATTAAAGAATGCAACCCTCGCCGAAATAATTGCACGAGCTTGATACGAAATGGAAAGTATGAACTGCTAATCTTCGCTAACAACAACGACGCATCCCCCTTTTCGCGTGGTACTACTATGATCAAAGGGAGTTTTACCCACGTGCACGCCTATTCCCGACTACGCAGTTTGTCATTTGCTTCGACATTTTCTGTAGGGTGTAGAGTCTCATTATATTTACTCGATATGTATTTGGATTACGAACGAACAACTCCGACCTATATAAACGACTGTGTTCGGATATATTCGAATGTCGTGACACCGTGTCAGCAGTTGCTAGCTTCCTTTAATAGCGTTCGTATCTTTAAACGACACACACCATCGCAAATAGAACCCGCTCCTCCTGCTCATCAACATCTTTGAGCCACAACCCACGGCTTTATATTTACGTAAAAATTTCTAATCTCCGCTGAACTTTTCATTAGAACTACTAAAACCTTCGAAAATGACGGGCTTCGGTTTTCTCTTTGTACGTAGATTCGGTTCTTTCGCTTTTTCATTTATAATACAAAAATTCTTTCTGTTTACTTAAGTAACGGGGAAATTGCAGCGTAAAAGATCGAGATTCGTAACAAAATTTACTGCGACGATTCGATATTTCATTTCGAAAAATTAGTTAAAAACGAAGATTTCTATTTGAGATTAATCCTACGCTTTTAACTACTTCGTTTACGTTCAGCTTATGAAAATTTATTGACATTGTATCCCAATAGTACTCTGAATTAAAATTAAAATTGAAGCATCGAAAATGAGAGTAAAATTCTACTCTTCTCAAAGAGTTAATAAAACGAATAATATATACTATGTACTCTTGTCTAAAAATTTCGTTATTTTTTATCTAAAATCTTCGTTCGACCGTTAAATAAATTTGAATAATTGAAAACCTTGCAACGTTCTCTGGAATAATTTAAAAGAAAAACAAAACCCAGTACAGAGGAAGGAAATGTGAAAATTGTATTCGATGCAACGATCTAATAAATTAAATAAAATGCATGCACTTTCCTGTTTCGAATTCTAGCAATCCTTTTCCGTTGAATATGCTACACATATCAATGAAGAGATTGTTGTCAATTGTCACACGTCGCGTGCAATTGTGGTTAACCACGCACGTTCCTGGTTTGCCGGTGATTAGCTTCAACCAAGTTAGGTGAGAATTTAACTTCGCTAAAGGCGAAGAAGATTTTCACGTGACATGCAATCGTAACTGTCCTTCTTTGTCATGGCAAATACTCATTAGAGATAATAAACCGTCAAAGAAAGAAAATAAGAAATATACTGCAAATCTATATATACATGCAGAAAGAAATTGGCTGGAAATTAATATTATAGCTATATGGAAATAATTTCACTCGTACGGACTAAGCATTCAAGGGGTTAAATATAAATTATTTGTTATATATATATATATTTTTTTTTTATATATAAAGCCTAAAAATTTGTATTTTTCACGCTTCTTGTTTAGACCATCCCCTATACACTATATATAATGCTATATTACCAATAGTAGTAGTAATAAAGTTACAGTTAAAATTGTTAAAATTATCGGTGTACGTGAATATTAGAAACCTTTATATCAGATATCTTTTCTTACATCAGTGGCAATCATTTATCGCGGAGCATGCCAAACTACATTAATTTGTAACTCTTATCAACTGTAATCTCCTTTCGTAAAATTATTTATCTTTTACGCGTTCTTTTCCTCGCCATTGTCTATATTAGCAAAACAAGGTTTATCAGATGTTGATCGAGGATGAAAAAATAAAAGAATACAGTGGTTAATACGATTGGATGTAAAAAATTAATTGCGAGAAAGATTGCCAAACCAATAACAAAAGTATAAGATCAATGAAAAGATACGAACACTGATGAAACGGTGCAAACTGTTAGGAAACGATCAGAAAATATTGTATTATTCGATAAATTGGTACACGTTATACGCGGCCTTTGACTCGAGAATCCCGATAGTGGTTTATGGCGAAAAATTGAAGTGCCGTGAAATAATTGGTCGATTAGGGACGATCGAAATTCTTGATAAAGATAGCGAACGATGGTGCCACGCGATAGAAATCGTTCAAAGGTTATTGCGTGCCACCCTGAACCACCATACGGAAATAAAAGGACTCACGAAACTATTGTACAACCGAGCTAATGATTTCGATACCTAAACTATGCTGCCCACCTGCTTTTTCTTATACTTTCTATTAAAAACTTACAAAATTAGCAAAGCATATTGATCTTCGATAAATCAAACAACAAAGTAGTATTGTAATTTTTTAAGTAAAAATATTCGACGAAATATACTAAGTAAAAATATTTAAATATCGACGAACGTGACACATTATCCGAGGGATTGGGCAAAGATACTGACTCTAACCTCGACTAACTCTAAGGGTAACCTCGACACTCAAGAAACTAGCAATCTTGTTTTATTCAAGTAATTCGAATCCTCGTAAGCAGACTATCGATTCCTTGTGTAAAACAAGTATGAGCAGAAATTATTCAACGCAACAACTAATTTCGTCGCGTTACATAGGCACATATCCGGATTCAATTTGGAAAAAATGTTTTTTCCAGATTAAATCTCTACTTTTCTATAATTAATACACATTGTATATTAATCGTAAACTGACGTTCGCAGAAAAACTGTGGCTCGGTCCACCCTTGCCCTCGATGTCTTATTCGTCTCATATCATCATCTGTTATATATACCATAGTGTATGTAACCGCGGTATATGTAACAATAAATACCAAGCAAGAGTAAAACTATGATTAAACTTGGGAACAAGTAGTATTAAGTGGACCTAAGATCGGTCGCACTAGACTAATACACTTTCACTTAATCTCTAAGTAAGCTAAACTATCCAACGTACAATACACGTAACTGTCTAATAACGATCAAACGCCTCATCCTCGACACCTTTTCCAACTACTATACAAGACATCGTAACGATAGATTACACAACGGAAAATAGGAAATTTAAAGAAAGAGAAAGTTTAATCGTTGCAAATTACCACAATATATACAGGTTCTCAGGAATTCAACGCTCTTTGACAGATAATAAATTGCAAACAACCCACAGGCAAAGATAATTATTAATAATCACGAAGACGTAGCTCTTGCGACATAAATAAATATCAAGAAATACAGGTAAGACGATAAATATGTTTGTTTGATATCGAATAAAGTAACAATTCAGAAATAAGACTGAAGATGTATATTAACGAAATATCATTTAATCGAATATATAGATAGGTAATTGATCGAGCAAAGATTAATTTCACTATTTCTACAAATACGTTATAAATTACTCGATGATATCTCACGAATCGATAAAATTTTATCGTACCTGTAGGTGTCATATTCTGTGTGCGGTAAAAAAGCTACTCCGTAAGGTGTCAAGATGTAGCAGAGATCAAACTTTAATGACTTCGCGAGACATCGCTACTGATGATTTATCGCGTCATAAAGGGGATATTATGAAATTGTTCCTTTCTACTGCTTCACCGATGAACCTTACAGTTCTTACGACGCGATCATCGAACGATGTCAACGCGTTTGCCTTCTGCTTCTTCGTGCGTTATTACGGGCATCGACCTTACTACGGAAGCGTGTTTTACCGCTTTATAACAACCTCTTTATGTTAACACTCCTTACTGGTGTGGAGAATACCTCGACTTTAAGCGATATAACAAAAAACGGAAGTACAACGGAGCGTCAATGAAATTTAGGATCGGATGAAGAAAGATAATCGACGGAAAAACTGAGAAAGTGCCGATTCTACGGAATATATCGTTACGATATTATGTTAACAAAGTTGTATGTTCTATAAGTTTTGAAATACTTTCGTAATCTGCTGTATATTTAAATAAACGAATTTATCGAGTGTCAAGAGCTTATAACGACACCGTCATTACAGGCATAATTGTAAACGATATCGTTCCCTCGAAAGGTTCTTTCCACAAGTATGATCAGGCCAATAACAACGGAAGTTACTAACGCTAGGAGTCCGTGCAAATGCACGCAATGGCAAGCTTCCGTTCTACGATACTTTCGTTCGTATGCTTTCTACGATTTGTCGGAGTAACTCTCGTGCTACGAGCCGCTATGTCAATCAGTCCCCTTTCCAAGCGAGAGTTATTTGGTTCATGGAAAAGGAACATTAACGTTGTACCCTTAGAGCTTACCATGGCAATTGGCAATCATGATTCCTTCAAATAGTTGCGTCTTTATTGCCCCTGATTGCATAACCACACAATGGAAGAAAGAGCGGCGCGGAAGAATAAAGCAGTAATGTCGAACGCTAACTTTTCTCATGACTCTATATCATTACGGTTATCGTTTGAGCTGCATGTTTCTCATCGGATTATTTTTAGTAATAGCACGTGTCAACAAATGGACAGGTTTCCGTAAGGTAGAAAAGCTAATGTCATAGAAACTATCGGCGATAGAACGGATCTTTTTTCTTCTAACGTAAATTGCATTTCTTTCTTAGAAATTAATGAATCTACGTAATATGTATCGTTTGATTTTATTGAACTCGGGTTGTTAGAATTTAATCTTGAAGTTAAGATTAATAATCTGCGGAAGACACGATGTTTGAGTTGAAATAATATTCAGTGATGTTTATTAAACAGAACTACAGAACCTGATGTATATAAGGAGATTGTTGATCGTTGGCCAGTTACTCTCAGACTAGACGTAGGTAGTGACCCATGATCCCTTAAATATTTTGAGCCCCACTCTCTATACAGTAACGAGAATGACCTGTGTAAGTGTCCTGTTCAAATGCCTGTGTGTGTGTGTGTGGTCTGTGTAAGGGTATTGTGCCTATGCGTGAAATCGTTGTATTCCAACACGGGTGATATACATATAAACGATACAAAGCAATTATAAGAAAACAAAACATATTGTGTCGTGTATCGTTATCAAATTCATATTATATAGCTATTAATAATGTTTATCGTATGGGTAAAATATTAAATTTATATACTGGATTCATACGTATTGTCGTAGTAATATATAATTATTTAAATGTATACGATGAGAGACAAAAATAACTGGAATAGATAATGGAAGTAGATAACAATAAAGTTCGATCGACCTAGTGTTTGTTTACTATATATTCTTATGGTACATAGATTAGTTCGTAAATGACTGAAATTAATATTTACCTTACCGTGTAGACACACGAACTTGGCTTTAACGAAACTTCATTGACAATTATTTCCACTGCCTGTCGCGTTTATTTCTTTTTTCCGACCGTATGCAACTTTTTAAGCTACTACGATACGCTGTTTAAAAGTTGAAAGGGAATATAACATATACTTTGTGAAAATACGACGAAAAAACAAAAACCTATGTTACTAAGATCTGTTAAAACGGCGCATCGTTCGAATTCCAAAACTTCAATGTATAGGTATGGCGCGCATTCCGTGTACGTATTTCTAAACCTTTCGTGAATTTTACGTATTGAAAAAGTAAATTACATTCCGATGCTGCATACCGCGCTACTTGTATAAGAACGGAAATTAAAGTAATCTCAAAGAATTTCCATTCAAAAGAAATCGAAAAGACTTTGAAACTCGATACTCTTGATTTGCAGAAATTTCATTTGATCGCACGCTAAAGGAAATCGCAGCGCGTTAAATAACAACTTTGCGCGTGCAAAGTGTTACACGGTGTATTTGTTTCAATGTATACGTTGTACGTGTATAATCGTTTGTCTAACTATCGAAAGTATAACAAAAATGTAGCGCGTGACGATATCGTACGTTCGAGTCGTTCGTTTGCAGCGATCCTTGCATAATAGGAGGAGGGTTAGGCGAGGATGGCGGTGTTATCGGAACAATGAGGAGTAAAAACGGTTGAGCGATCATTCGACATCAGTCAGAAACGATTCTGGCAGAGTTTCTATGCGCTCTTAGTTAGTCGACAGACGAGGCAGACAAATGATAGCTCGTCCCTTTAAAGGGGAAGCATGGGGAAAACGCGATATGTAAGCGACGAGAGTAAGAACGAGTAACGCCAGGCGAGTTTAGTTTGGCTGGTCTTGTTTACTCAAAATCCTTTGGAGAAACGGCGCCGGCGTGCGGAGAAGAGATGTCCCCTTCCGTGAGCTACCTAACTTGTTTTTCGCGTTTCATCCCCGAGTTTCGCGCCCTGCCTCGTGCCGATAACACGGTGAAAACAGCCGTCGAATAATCGAATCGATAACGATCGCCGCAGAACGACCACTTGAAAGCTACGGAATTACAATTTCGTAACTCCCTCCGACACGACTGGAAACGGCTACATTTTACCCAGTTCCTCCAGCGCTCTCCGACGATCGTGCCTGCACGAGTAATATTATTCGAGTCTCGATAGACCGAAAAACAGGTCACTGTTTTCCCTTCCTATATTTTCACGTTACTCGTTATGAATCCGTGGCGATGCCGCGCGCGAAAATATTATTTGACAAATTCTGATTAGTTGAACTGCGTTTAAAGCGGTAGAAAAGTAATTGCTACGGTAGCAATACGGTCGTCTATGAGTTTTGTTTTGACCGAATAATCGTTATCGTAAGTTAGACCATCCAATAATAGAGGGCTCGCTTTGAAGAACACACCGATGCTTTAATCACGAATATGAATATACCGACGAGTGGAACCTCCGTTAATAGAACTTACAGTTAATTTTCGTTATAACCGCGTTTGGTTTTTGAATATAGAAACTAAATGCGTTTCCACGAGAGAAGATAATGCGAATAATGTTATACAGAATGTTAAGAATGACATTACGAGTTTATAAAGGAGAATAAAGTAGAAATATTTAATAACATTTGTACGTCACTTTGTAATTTTACATTTAAATAAAAGAAAACACGCAAGAAAAGAAAAATTTGATACCTTAAGACGAGGTTTTATCCATATTAATGACAATTTTTTACCTTTTATTATTTTCTCTTGGATTTCTTTTATCGATACGTTTCAAAAAATATATGTTTCTCCTCTTTTTCTATATTTCGATGATATTATTTCGCTACAATTACACGTTACTGAAAAAAACATGATTTAAACGTGATTTTATTTTTTAACATTTTGCATAAGGGATTGAAGAGAAGTAGTTACGTAAAGATTATTCGAAAAGATTTATTATGCCATCTACGCACATAAAAAATCTATAAGTGAACGAACGATATCGAATTTATTTCCATTACCTTGCATTATTCGTCTCAGGAAACTATCGAAGAAATGCGATACGATAGACCACGAGCCACACATTCCATTTATGAATCGAAGATATTTCCAAGGTTTGCTTTATAATAGCACTAACCAATACCTTAAGACTATAAGTGTATGGAATGGAAGGAAAAGAATCTGGAATTTTATTATTAATTTATATCGCCATAGTTATTCTATAATTATTTAAGTTATGGTTCCTTTTATTTTTCTTATAAACATAAAATTTTAATTTCAAAATACCTTTGCATCTCAAATACCTGTTCCACCGTTCCTATTTTTATCGCAACGAATAAATTGCAAATAAAATTCTTGCTTTAGTATGGTAATAAATAACCCGGTAACTAGTTGATTACCGAGTAATTTGAATAAAATAATCTAAAATTAAAAAATCATTACAAATCTATTACTTACCCGAATCATATATAATATTCCACTGCTAACGAAAGAACGTAGAGCCCATAGATACCATTTTCAATGATATGTATATAGAAAATAATTCTCGGAAAAATATTGGCTCATCAATCCAACGAAACAGTCTTTAAAATTGCGAGGGTTGAATTTATATCTTTTGCGATATCTTAGGTAATAGAAGCACTAACACGTTAATCCAGCAAGCACACGCACAAAAATTTAATAAAATATTATTTAAAAAATGAAAATAACTTTTGGTAATCTTTCTTATTTCTTCTTCCTCACAGAAATCTCTGTATACAAGATACGTATCAAAATAGTAGATACGTATATTTGCACTTTTCCATTACTTTCGATTAAAGTTACATACGTATTTGTATCTACAACGACTCACGAGAGTGTTATACAAAAGATTTGGAAATTTCACTGTAACGTCGCCCGTTCGAGTAAAGTCGACTATTTTTACTTGAGAAATTTTCAAACTCGAAACGATTTTATCGAAAACTAAGTTTCGGGCGAAGAAACGTTCTTCTTTTGTTTCGACTTACTTTTTCCGTTGTGCCGTTATATGCGACTGTACAAAACGTACAAAGCGTATACAATGTACGTACCTATATGTTTAAAATTTTTCTACGTGTTAGATACTTTCGCGAGCGAAATACTATCGCTTAGATCGTAAATATTTATTATCTTAACTATGACATGAAATATTAACATCCGGCGTGACTCCGATAAAAATAGCATTAACGAGAGATCGAATAGACGGAATAAGCTATCCAAGTGGCTAAATAAGTTACTGTTTACATTCGTATGAAAGACGAGGAAGCGCACCAGACGTGTATGTAAATATACGAGTAACGTATATTCCGTGATACGTTTCACCGGTTCCCTTTTCTTTCGTTCAAACTGCTGTCTGACGTCTTTATTTCTTGATTTCTCAAAGGCACCGATCAACTATGGAAATTTTGTAACTACTACTTGAAACCAGCTAGAGCAGACATACGTGTGTTTCAGAAGTACGGATTTTATTGGATCCTGCACTACATAGTTTTATTGGCTTCGTACGAAGCTACCGGTGACATCCCCTTTGAAGTTATTTACATATTTATAAGTACACTGTATGGCTATGTATAGTCATGCTGACATAGCCATGCAGATACATAAAACGTATAATCGAACCAATGTTAATTCGGTGCAAATATTATTAGATACAAACGATCATTTTGATCGATGCGTTCAATCGTCCTTCCCATTTAATTGGTTTCTCTTTAATTAATATTAATGACGCGGCATAAGTCGTCATAGACGATATCGTAGTTAATATTTGTAGATAATTTATTGTATAAAGATAATAAATCGTAGATAATGGAACGTTTAAAGATAAAAATAGTAATTTTTTACGTTAAATTGATCTCTTTTAAAGACTAAAGCGTATTGAAATATTAGACCTCCTTTGTATCCTTTCGATAACAAAGATTAAAATCACGGAAAAATACATTTTCCAACTTCCTTAATTCATACCACATTTTCTTTCAAAATGTTCGGCAATTCCTAAAAAGATCGTAATTCGAACGATTCGATCGAGTTGTTAAAACTTGACAAGTATCAAATTATCTCGTCGTTTATATTACGATTGTTTTCTACGGAGCAGTAACCAAGTAACTCGATGGGTATTCGTTGAATTGACGAAATTTTTCTTAGACCGTTATTATGATTCCATAGAAAGAAACTTTTAAAGAAAATGCTTTATTCCGCTAATAGCACCATTTCTTTCGAACGGTTCATAGCGTATCGCATCGAGATGCTCTGCTCGTCCTGAGGCGGTCTACCCCTTCCTCGATTCTAGAAATACTAAAGTTTAATAGCCTTGCATTTTGCCACGCGTTATCAAGCCGCGGTCTCCTCGGCGCAATTTTATTTGTCATCTTGGAGATTAATTGACTAATAACCCTCCTCCTCGAAATCAGGAGAAGAAAGGCGTAAAAAGTACCCATTTAATTGGAATAATTATTTATGTATGCATAAAACAATCTACAATTATACAGATAACATAACTGAATTGTGCTATTTAAAAATTAATTTTAACAAATAATTGCAAATTAATTTTATATCTTTGTATCGTTCCGTCCGATCGCGAGCAAAATAACAAAATGATAGATACGATACGTGTCAATGAGCACAAACCTGCCATATAAATAGAAATATTTAGTTCGTAGGAAAGAATATAGCATAAACTCAACTATAAGTACTCGTATTAATTATTCGTAATCATAAAACAGATAATACAGGACGATATTCATGTTTTTAAATAAATACAAAAGCTCAAGTGAAGTTGATTAAAATTTTAATATCGCTGATTACCAACAACCGGGTTTAATAAAGTTTTCGTTTCGCTGTCTATTCGCGAGAGCTATATTTGTAGAATTAAGTAAATATAATTGTATATCTCTAGCAATAAGTAAAACTAAATACAAAAGCGATAGTGATAACATTTTTTGGTGAAAATAATACATAAACGACGAAAACTATAGGTAAAAGTAGAGATAAAATCTAAAATAATGCCAAAAATTTCGATCCAAAATTCGATTCAAATACAATTCAAATTTCGATAGAAATTCTAATTCAAACTAAACGAACATTCAACGTTCGGGAAATCTATTCGATGAAAACAATATTATATTTATTTTAATATATGATCCGAAAGGAAACGGGTCGAAAACACGAGCGAAATGATAATTCTGCGCCGAAATTACATAGTACGAGGGCAAAAAATAAAAGTGGAAAACGAAGAAAAGATGCAGCAATATCGATTGAATATTAGAATCCGAGAACATGCAAAATCAACGAGCACGCATTAGCCCCTTTGACTTGCTAAATAGGTTAATTTGAATGTTTAAATTCCGGGCCCGTTCAACTCAATTTGCGAGGACTCTGCGTCTGTTTAATTCCTTTCCTTCGTGCCGCTATCCAAACCGTACCTGCATCAACCACCACTAAACCAGACCAGCTGGCCTGTTAACTTCCAACACGTTTCGAGCGGCCGACATACGGAAACGTCCGACAGCCCCTCACACGGATGCTTAAACGGGCCATGTGCTTCCCATATCGTTTAACTAGAGACTGCCACCTGTGCTTTACACTGTGATCTTACGTTTCGTACCCCCTTCTAATTATCTTCCTAATGAGAAGTCTAAATACTTGTTACAGGTTACATCGCAGTTTAATCACAAGTCGATGATTACATAATTGTTATACGACCGATCATATTAATCCAATCCTTCCTTATAAGCAAGTTGCAACTCACCAAATTCTACGTCTATATACATATCCTTAATTCTGTTTATTTATTATATCTTTGGTGTTATTCGGATATTGTAATCACATTGGGATTGAACGATCTTGTTATAAAAATTGCTATCTTTAAATTTTCAGTATGAAAAAAGTCTATAATTAAAAATCTATGTTCGAAAAGGAATTTCCAAATTTTGGTTCTATGTATATGTATGTCGTCGAAACTATAATATCTCATAATTTAGAAATCATACAAAATGACTGTCATTTTGTTAATCATAATATATAGAATGGGAAACATAACTGAAGCTATTTTTCCATTATTACAATATGTTATTTTTAAGGTCCACTTACACACCCATAACATATTTTATAAACACAACTAGTTTGCGACTCACGAAGAATACTCTCTTGTTGCATAAACAAGAAAAGCTCAACAAAGTCTGCTAAAACAAATTTAATTTTAAAAATTATTTTGTCCGGGATAGCGCGAACGCAGTCCCGACTATCAAAAATTGTACGTCCGAGATACCCACATTAGGGGTATTCGCAGAGGTCAGCTCAACCGTAGTGCAATGGAAGAGCCTCACCCTGGAGGAACCGCCTTCATGATCACGGTAGCCTCTACGCCAGGTAAGTATGCTTTCTTCCGGCTCTTCCAGTTACTTAAACCCATAGGGTGTAACTACAACTGCGAGAAATTATGTTCACAGCTAGCACTACGTAACGGTGATATTTGGAACTAACGTGTGATTCGACCTTGTGACTCATGCAACTATCTGATGCTGTCTTTAACATAATCTGAAGAAACAATTATCGATGACAAGTACCAAGCAAAATTCAACTTTACTTTGAAGATTAGATTTAATTAACTTTCTTTGTGTAATATATGTTAATAGACTTGTTATAAATTATTGTTCGAACGAAACATTTTTATATATAATTTGTATACTTGTAAAAAATTTGACTTTTTTTTTAATCGAACTAAACTTCGTTCAAGCTCTCCAAGTAGCCGAAAACTTCTAAAATTATTTCAACTAATTTCCTTCGACTGCATGTCGCATTACAAGCTATGGAGTATGAATTTCTTGGAAGTTGTACTCCGCTGTCTATAATTTGGCTCACTATTATTGTTGGCACAAATACGTGAATTAACATTCAAAATGTTCATTTGAATGTGAAATCATTATCAGGAATATGCACGTGTTCGGATGTTGTGTACGAAAACGAGACACGAAGGTAATATTTAATTACTTTGTATATTGGCACAGTAATTATAGAACATTATTAGACCGATAAGTAGTTTGAATGAGATAATGATTACGAGACACGAAATATAAAAAGCTAAGAACATATAACTGAAACATTCGATTTCAAAAATAGATCCTACTATTTATATTTTTTAGAACTATGAACATAGAGTTACGAAGCCGTTATTTGTGATATTCACACAGACTTATACTTGGAAACTCTTTTAAATTTTTACCTCTATTTTTAATATATAAAAAAACATATGATGTACAATTTTGTGAAATAATAAATAAAATTTTTTGCAGGGAGAATCTTCGTTGTTTGAGTCGATTGAACGTTCTTAATTATTTCTTCCTTCAATTTCATCGTTTTGTTATTAGACCCTGCTTACAACGCTATACAACATTTAAATATTAAATAAGTTACTTACGTATGTAAAGAAAATATCCTAGTTCTAACAGAATCGTAAAACAAAGAATTATAAGAATACAGTACAAAAAGCAGCTTCTCGGAAACAAAAGGAATTAAATACATATTCGTAAGAAGGAATGAAAGCAACCACTTCAATAAGGAAAGGAAAATTAAAACATTCACGTATAAGCTCGTCACAAATTACTTGTAAAATCACACAAGAAAGTACCAAAAACAGTCGTAAACAACTGTATAACGAAAAATGCATATAAACAAAAGAGCTACATCAAGTATGATCGTAGGTTGATTATTAAGTTCATTACTAACCGATTATCATAACGATACTATTTATAATAAATAATAATAAAACTTATTGTAATATGTATATTGTAAGATTTTACCTATCTTATGTGTGTAAATTGCTTATTTAAAATGTGACTTTTAATGATAAAATCCAAATATTGTACATTATACGAGATATTCATGTCAGAAATATTCAAATAAATCAGCTCAAGCCAAATGGCAGTACAACGTAACAACTTTAATCCTGGAATAACTTCGTTTCTCACAATAACCTTCTTTACACTTAAAGAAAACCTTTGGTAAAGGTATATTTGTTCACTGAAGTTAGTTACAAATTCCAATTTGAATTTCTACACCATAAATTAAGTAACGCAATGTAGAATATTTTTAAATAACTCTAACAGAGTTAAGAGTAAATGAAAATTTCTTACTCTATAATCTGCGAAATTTTTAAAACTGTAAAAGAAAATTACTTTTTCCAATAATATTATCCGGGATAGCGCGAACGCAGTCCCGACTACCAAAAATTGTACGTCCGAGATACCCACATTAGGGGTATTCGCAGAGGTCAGCTCAACCGTAGTGCAATGGAAGAGCCTCACCCTGGAGGAACCGCCTTCTTGATCACGGTAACCTCTACGCCAGGTAAGTATGCTTTCGACCCGTTTTTCGAGTTACTTATGCCCATACAGTCCGAACGTAACTGCGAGAAACCGTACGCGTAGCTAGCACTGCATAACGGCAACTTTTGGAACTAAAAGGCTGATCCGACTTGGAACTATCTATAGGACCATCTATACATAATAATTCTCAATTTTTACGTACAATCTCAAAATGTGGTTGTAGATTTCGACTTTATATATCTTTAAATTTCTGTGTTTAATATAAATTACAAATTCCTACATACATATTAACAAATTAATTCGTACGTCGTAATTTTAAATTTTATGACATTGTAGGACCTACATATATGCCAAAAAAAATAATGATAATGCTACTTGACTTAAAGAAATCGGTAAATAAAGCATGCTGAAGATTCAAAGAAGATATATATTTAATAATTAAAAAGAATTTAATGATTTGTATGTGTGATATAGCATGGTTTTATACATTGCTAATATTGGTACTTCTCAACTTTCTGAACGATATTTTAATTCATTAGTTGTTAACGTATTATACTTAATTTTACTATTAAATTATTTTGTAAATATTTCTCCAAAAGTTATCTACGAATTAACTGCAATTTCAAAGATAAGAGTATATTTTGCGTACACGATAGAATTTGACTAACTTTTTGTTACAGCATACAGTAATATTTATATATACACAGCTAGAATACACTACTTTCGTACTAGCCTGGTTCTCCCCTTCCAATTCAATTTTCACCTATATAGTTGCTAAATTATGCAACTTCGAAAGAGATCACTTACTTTCCGTAAATCACATTTGCAAGGAATTATTATACGGAATTGCATAATAAATCTAAAAGTTTATTAACTTTGAAAATTAATTATCCGGGATAGCGCGAACGCAGTCCCGACTATCAAAAATTGTACGTCCGAGATACCCACATTAGGGGTATTCGCAGAGGTCAGCTCAACCGTAGTGCAATGGGAGAGCCTCACCCTGGAGAAACCACCTTCTTGATCATGGTAATCTCTACGCCAGGTAAGTATGCTTTCTTGTTGCGTTCCATGGTATTTACTATAGCTACATTTTGTTTTCATAAGCGAGAATAGATGGTCGTTCAAAACGCACCATAGCGACCGATTCAGGAACTATGTTCTACCTTTTGAGACAAGCTGTGTTTCTTTCTGAGAGATATGTAACATATAATCTATATATTTTAAATAATGTATAATACATTTAATGTAATAAATACTTTCTGTTAGAATATATATATATACAAATATAATATATAAATATTTCAGAAAATACGTTGAATGGAAAAAGATGTTTTGCGTTATTATATGTATAATATATTTTTCGAAATATTTGCAATAATAGGTTGAAATGGAACACACTGTGTATCTACGCATTAATTTTTGTTTCTTTGGTAAAACTACCGTATATAAATGAGATGAGGCAATATCGTTGAACTGGTAAAACGTGAAAAAATGTACATGTACCATTTGTTTATTAATATAGAATAATTTTTAATCTATATTATACAAAATTAAGCTCACATAGAATATTTGTCAATACTAATATATATTTATGGGTGTATAATGTGCATGTGTTAACACTATCTTGTATAACAGTATACTCATATATTATGGATAAAAATTACTAAGTGTAACAGGTAATTTTTATATATCAAAATATTGAAAGAAAAGGATAAAATATTTTGGTCATTGCCAGTTAAAAATATCATTTACCTAAAATATATTATTCGCTATAATCTCGTATACGTATAATTGTTTTGTTACTGCTTATTGTACAATAATCAAAGAATATTGCTATTCGAGTTACAATATTACATTCCCGGTAATCACTCGTAACATAGGCAATACATGTTTCGTCGTTTTACTTTGAATTTATTAAGTATCCACATTCAAATATATCTATTACTATTTGTATAAAGTATACATATGGTAATTTCAAGTATAAAATTGTTTACATATCGATGCTTACTAAACTGCGAAGAATTTACTAACCTCGTGGTACTGCCAATTAACGTCATGACGTCACAGCGTAGTTCCATGGAACCCTTCAGCATTCACCGTCCCGTAGTTTGTAGTAATCTATGGATCGATAAAACACATTGATCAAATTACGTACTGAGTGATTCATTATTATTACTTACTGTTTCTATATGCGAGCACGACATATTTCTTCGTGTCACTTACTGTGACAGTAGAAAGTCGCAGTACGAGACATCGATTGTAACATAACATATGACAAACGCTTGGGAAGGTACGGTCATTGAAATCGCGACTTCGAGCGCAAATAGTACGATTGCCATCGCCATCGCTGTCTTCTTTATATAACAATTTCGTCGTCGATAATACATTTTCATTTTCCTCCTTTACATCAGTTTTTACTTCGTTATCGCAATGATCGCAATTACAAGACGGTTGGTTTTCTGGACGTGCATAAGTGTACACCGTGACAACTACAAGTACTAAATATACCACATTTTCATGTAAATTGTATCGCTATATTTATCTCTATTGAGAATGAAACTTTGAAGCGAGAGAATGGTGGTAGTACTGATTGTTAGAGTAAAATATTAACAGTGACGTATATTTACTCCATTATACTTGTTATACTGACAGTTACGCTTTCTATGTTTCATATTTAAATGGCACTTTAAAGATGAATGGCAGTAATGTTGACTGTTAGTTACGATACTTTTAATTATGTGTATTCATTATGTTATACTGGTAATTATGGCTCTTATAGCATGAAAATCGTGAAATACATGTATTTGGTACGTAAACCTGCATACATACATATTATAATTGCTCTATACAACGACAGCATGGCAGGAGATCGAGCGAAGGAAACTGGAATTACGTATACAAAAACCAAAGTCACCAAAATCGATGAATGAACGAGCTTGCAAACGTTGCCAGTTCAAACTGAAACTATTCGATGATTGTACGATGTTGTATTTAGCGTATTGCAGTGCCGTGCCAAATTTATTTTTATCATTTTTATTCAAACATTATTTCACCAACGGCGAACGTTAAAATAATGTTAACTAGAAACAAAATCTAATAAATTCAGGAATAAAAAAATGAATTTCAGCATTTATAATGCGGTATACGAATAAGGCGAAATTTATTACAATAGATTCGAGCAGAGATTACAAACACATGAAATGTTTGCATTAGACGAGGCGATTAAAATATACGAAATTATACGATGTACGTGTATGTATATTATATGTAGAATTACGACCCGAACGTTAAACTTTACACACGTGTAGAAGATGTATGAAAAACATTAAATGCAAGTAAGTACGTTACTGTTTTATTATGTGTCAAAGATATCGACACGTGACCTTTGCTATCAACGCAGCAAAAAATTCAATACGTATCACTGTTACAGTGACATACATTTAGTCGGCTAACAAAAAAGACTTAATGTTTGATTATTAAGTATTGACAAAATGGGGCTATATTAATAAACTAAAATCAAAAATCGCTTAAACTTTTTATTCTATTGTTATTTTATCGAACCGATGGCAATATTATTTTTCAATAAAATTCTTTGGCGTAACTGCGCGAATATTTCTTTGTTAAAGTTTACAACGATCATCGATGCCAATCTCGATGTAAATATTATAAAGGAATTTTTCGTTACCTCACGAAGAACTAATTTGTCTTCTTAGAGCTAATTTCTTTCGACGCTCGGATCGTGATTTATTTTCAATATTTCTGTCAGTATTATACACTTTTATCATGTAGCGAATCATTCGTTCAATTCTGTATAGAAAAGCTACGATTGCTCTATGCAATTTTCCTTCCTTGTGTAATCTAATAATAATTTTTCATTCCAGTTTACTTGTTTCCAATTTCTTCCCATTCAGCATTCCACAGACGTTGACTTTTCGTTTCCATTTGCTCTCGAGTAGGTATTGTTAGAAGCATTGAGAAAACTATTTGTTCATAGTCAGGCCTTTTTAAGTAAATACATACATGCTTATAAATTACGAACTCTTAAAGCACAGCGCTCGAAACCTTTTGCTACGTGTTCTTTGTATTCACAATTATATTCACAATAAATATTGTTTACATGTCGTAGAATTTTTTTACAAATTTTAAATACATATGGTAATATAAATATAAGCTGTTTCAACAAATCGCAATCCATTGTACAATTTCTACACGATGAATTATTTTCTATCACGCCGTTCGAGTACCTTCGTTATTCGCTATATGAATTAATGTGTTCATTAATTTAAGGTATAATACGGTCCTTTTGGAAACAAGGCCAGACTATTAGAGTCTGATTCGTTATACGCTGTATATACTGTATAGAAGGTTAACAAGTTTTTCAATCATAGGGACGATAAAGATAAATAATATCATGTTTCAGATAATGATAACATTTGTAAAATGATTAAAGAGTAAAAATATTTCCTCCGATTATTTTCATCTTTTCGACTTGCATGTTGTAAATTTTCTAAAGCATTCTTAGGAGCATAGATACAATCGATTGAACGGTGCAACTATTTATAGTACGTACATAGTATTCAACAACATGAATGTGCGCTCCCTTTTCATTCAAATTTTCAGAAATAGGTACATTTAAGCGTATCTTTATTTGAAACCTTTTGAATTTTTGCTTCTTTTTATAAGGAAATATTTGTCGTTAGCTTCTCCACGGTGTTATTATCTTTATGCTAATTGTTTGCGGATAGCGACGCTCAAGGTGATATAGTTATGGGTCCAGGGACACAGAAGCAATAACACTGAGCTCTGCGCTCGTTTCTACCTTGACCCGAAAGGAAAATAATGAACGCTAAAGTTCCCACTTTATTTCCATGAATTAACTGGTAAATCGCTGGCGTCGCGTATATGCATGTTAAAATAATATCTCCTTAATGAATGCGGAATTATTTGCCGGAAGCTTTCAGCAACAGAATTACAAGAATCAGAAGTTATACGTTATTACGAAACTGAAACGTAAAAGTAACATAATGGAAAGAACTCATTACCGATTCTTTTTCTAACTTATTGGATTTAGTAAATAGGCGAGCAGTGAGCTAATGCAGCAAAAACGTGTCATTTATGGATCCTAATAATAATAATTCTGTTCCACTATACATAGATATGGTCTTTGAAAAAGATGCTAGTTGTAAAACATAAATCCAGATATATTTTAATTTTTACCTTTACATTTTTCAAACAATCTTTCCGATACGTAATCGTATCAGTATCATAGTTAAGTAGCAAATTAAAAATAAACGAAATTTTTGATTATATAACTAGTCTATGGATATAAGTAACTTTTTTCGTTAATATTTTTAGTTTTGTGACAAATTGATAATATAGTTAGAGAAAATATGTTAATAAAAAATGCTTCTCAGTTTCTTCTCGCATAACGAAACAGTTACGAATTATTTAGCAAGACGTTTGGAATATTTCATAACTTTAGAGTATGTCGTGGCGTATAATAAAACGACATTCTTTCATTTAGGCCATTAAGCTTATGAGAGTAATAAGGTTGCTTCATGAAGAAAGTAATTCAATAACAACTTCGCATACACCCATGATTATTGTAGGAAATTAAGCTCGTACCATAACGTCTAGAAATGTCGATAAAAGTGGAAAGCCTTTCCGACTTGTAATTTAATGCTCGAATCTTTGAAGTTTATTGGCATAACAATGGGTATTTCGTGGCGGCTGACAATTGCATAATGTTGTGACTTATGAACTAATTTACATCTTAATCCGAGTGGCCATTGTTTGACGCTATTGTTACTCAAGAGCTCACTTGTGTCTAAGGTGGCAAACTTCGAAGGGCTGTAAAAACACGTCGTATTTACACTCGTCGATTCGCAGTTCTATCAATGGCTCCGAATACGAAATACGTGTATAAAATATTTCTATTATGGTAGGATGAAAAGCGATTAATAAAAAGTAAAATAAATATGCCGTTCTTTCGTAACAATTTATATTGAAAATTTTTGAACGATAAGGAGTTAAGATACTTGTACGAATTTGTCGAAAAACAAATTCCAACTTCTGTCCCTTCTCTCTCTCTCTCTCTCTCTCTCTCTCTCTCTCCCTCTCTCTCGTTAGTAATTTCTTGTAATTTAATTTAGTTTCGTATCAAATCAAGAGGCTACCTGTTTTCGATATGTCGTATAAAAATGGACGCCACCGTTAATTAATTTCGTCATATTTAATCTTCTCTTCGGAACATGAAACGTCCGATTGTACACCAATCTCTAAACGAATATAAACGAACGTAGTAAGCGGGGTTGCCATCGAGCAAACGAATATTCCAATTTTCAGATGACATAGCGCGTCTTTTTCTTTTTTATTCGTTCTTTCTCGTCCAGCACTTGACTCCATTAAGCCGCTTCCAGACCCTATCGTTCTGCCTTTACATTATCATTTTCGATAAATTCATTATAAAGGAAGTCAAGTGTAATCAATATTAGGTATCTCATAGATATTCTTCTAATTACAAAATTTTGCATCGATCAATTCCTGACTGATGCTTGCTACGTTGAAACTAACTTTTCTTCTACTTTAAATAGCACCGCTATTTTTTTAAACGAGTGAACATTTTTATAACATTAAGATGACGATATATAACGCAACAATGGTATTCTAGAGAAAGTATTATCGAAGTAAAAATTATGTACGTAATTTTTAAAAGTGAAATCTATTAAAAAATAAATACATTCGCTTATACGTATAAACTCTTTGGCCTATAAATTGAACTCTATTAACTTTGTTTATTTTCAATTACTTTCGATATTTATTTCAAGGGCTTGCAGAACCTGTTTCTGATCAATTTGTTTATTGCCTTTCGTTTACCGAACGGGCTTTTAAAATATTCCATCGTTTTCAGCGTAAGTAATTCCCTTAACTGCTGTATGGGCTTCGTTTATTCGATTAACATCGATTCGAACGAAGCTGTACAATTCTGATTAATCCGAATAACAATTTTCGCATATCCGTAATAATCAGTACGAACGCGGCTTTATATGCAACAGAAACGAAACGCGATTTCAAAAGAGGGGTATTGAAGTGATGGATAGTGTGAGGAGTGGTGATGGTAGAAAAGGGTATTGGAGGGTGAAGAGGTCATGGAAAATTGTCAATCAGTACGAACCATCTAGACTTGATTACAACTCCAGCATTGGACTTGCAGTTTGTTTCGATGTTTCGGAGGTGGATGAATTTTTATGCTGAGATAGCGAGGTTCAGTTACCCTTATATCAGTAATAAATATTTGCGGTTTTATCGTTTACCCTTTCTAGACATTTCCTTTGTCATTTTAGCCTACTTTATGTTAGGTGGTATAGTTCGTAACATTTCTTTAATATATATCTAGAGTATTGTTTTTCGTATCTCGTTTTTTTTTTTTTTTTTTTAATTCATTTTCTAATAATTCACAAACTATAGTCATTCGTGAATATTGGTTATTTTATTTGTTTGTCTTAATAATCATTTTCTTTCTTTGGGTCAATTAACTTTCTAACACTATGCTGTATAACTTTCGCGCGAATGTTGTTGCATAAAATAATAAAATGTTAAATACGTATTTCCTATAACCTAGGACAAGTATAGGTATTTCCCTTTTTACGTAATATCGTCTTAATAAACGAAGGAATAGAATCGTATTAATAAACGTTATTAAAGCAAACGTGTTAATTAGATTATCGTATTAATAAACGAAAGAATATTATTTTATAAAAATAACATATATGTATACGTTTCTCAATATTTATTAGAAATAGGATATAAGTATAAGGCATAATAACAGAATAATAATAATTCTGTGTTTTAATACAATCAAGGATATTACAGATTATCGTACATTTTATCTATTTCTTTACGAGATTTGATATTATAGATAAAAAGGACAACTTTCAAGGTTAATGTGGGGCATTATTTATATTCTTACAACGTAAACAAATTAAGTCCGAGAGCTAACCTCTGTGCTATATTACAATATCGAAAAGATGTAGGCCAAAGGAAAAATACTGTATCGAATAAATAGCCCTTTGTAAGTAGATCATGAAGAAAATTGAAGAAAAGTTCATTGGCAGGTCATAGGAACATTACTACATGGATGTAAGAGTATCAGAAATTTATATTTAACGTTATTGCATTTAATTTTCGTTTCTTATTAAATTTAATTATGAGGAATAAATTTTACTTTGCTGCGATATCGAGAAATGTGAAATTATAGAATAAATACATCTTAAAAATAAAAAGCTTGTTTTATATATGTATGCATACAAATATTTGTAATGTTATACTCTCACTTAAGAATTTTCAATATTTTACAAACACCATATTCGTATGTACATATAGTTGTTTCCGATGAAATGGAATTTAGTCGTAGTCCGTATGTGAATATGCATACTCATACATCACATCCATACATATACACGTTTCTAGACAATTCTAACTCTTGATTTCACATTCAATCGGCTTTCAATCCCCTTTTGGTTTATTTTTCTATCTGCATTGATATGCGATCAAAACAATTTCGACCAATGCCATGCCTCCGTGTAACAGTTCGACGGTAGTTAAATATATTTAATAATTGTCAATTCAAATCAAGCATTTTAAATGATATGTAGAGTTAATTATAATTATAATCGTATTTGCGAAGAAAAAATTTATCGTTTTTGTAATTTATAAAATCAATATGTATCCAACCTCGAGATTGACGAGTAATTCTATTAAAAATTATTACAGATTTTACGATATTTTGAAATCTTCGTGTTATTTTAATGCTAATGTACGGTGGATATTGCAAGATCAAATTTGCTATAAAACCATAGCATAAGAACGAATTTTATGCAGAAACATACACTTAAATAGATATCCAAGGCCTTCAGGGCGTATCCTAAATTCAATGTTTAACGTGGAATATGTTGTCTTAAATATTTAAACGTGTTACTTCTATGTAAAATTAATTGTTAAGTTACGGTCTTACGACAATTTCGATTTTCCAATGTATACATATTAACGATAACATAAAATTTATAATAATGCTTAATGAAAAGTTATTAAACTTAAAAATTTGATTTGTACATTAAAAATTCCTATGATTCTAAAAATTGTGAATATATCGAACAGAAAATTCTATAGTTATTACACGAGGATATTATACTCCTAATATAAAATTCTCGACTGCGAATATTTATATTTTTATTGGAAATTTAAATATGCAAAAATACGTAATGCGCGTGATATATGCAAGCTACCCAAAGCGAAGCGGCTGTTATAACATCGAAGAGGTGAAACAAAGCTCTATTTAGGTATCGTCTCTAATTGTATTCACGCACTTTACACGTTTCAATATGAAATTCAAAACTCAACTAACAATAATCGAAACATAATATCTATCTATCCAAAGACGGTTCTATCACGCTATTAACTATCTTTGTTGTTCGTTGTTGAAATTAGGAAAAGCATTGTGAAAATCAAACGTAATATAAAGAATAGAGTGCAATCAAGAGAATCGATTGATAAGAGCATACGCGTCACTTCCAGACACGTGACTACCAACGTTCATCCCCGTTTGTCAACCTATTCACCCCTGATCTATTCTCGTGTCAATAATAACAGTTAGTCGATGCAAGCGTGTCCCATGGACCATGGAACAGTCGCTGTACGTGTGTCTCACCAACCATGTCGCACGTGCTTATATGATTACAGAGGAGTAAGAGTTCACACGGCACAAGATACATGAATGAACCAACGTACGCACGTATATGTGAGTATGTACATACGTAGGCGTCAACCATCCTTCATTCACCCCTAAGTGACTCGTAGTTTCGATTGAAGAGAGTGAAAGTAAGATTGTTCCTCAGTGTGTACAGAAGCTTAGAAGGGAGTTAAGAAAATCTCTTTAAGAGAAGATCAGATAAAAGAGCGATGTCTGCCTATCCTGTCGAGGAAAGTTTGTAATTCATACAGTTCATCCGGAAATTCATTATATGCAATTAATCCAATTTCTCGTCGTTATTTCCGATCGAGTTATCTTTGAATTTTTGTTACAACATAATTTATTTCAAGCACTTCGTTCGTAGAATTATTCTCAAACATAATTATATTCTATTTTAAATACACTGACTACTCGCCAAAATTTAATTTTTCCGTTAAAAAGCTCTTTAACGCGAACCATGAATTCTTTGGGATTAAGTTTCTAATAAATTTATTAATTTAAGTTCGTTGATATAGATTTTATTGAATAAAGAATAAATTGCTTCCTTTATAGGAAATGAACAACAAGATTATAGAAAATGATAGATTTTAATATTAAAAGATGAGATTACAACGTGGATATTTAAAATTCGTAGAATGATAAATCTCTTATTATTATCGAAGACTAAAAGGCACGCATAGCAATTCTTGTGAGTTTATTTCCTACAACCAATGAATTTGTTCTGATTTACGAGCATATTGAAAGCACGTGCTCGAGATCAACGGAAGCAATTTCTGAAAGAATTTTCAGATAATACAATTTATCCAGCTACAGTTGCGCACATGCAATGTGTCAAATAAAAGATTACGACACGTGTTGGACATTATGTGGCATAAAAGATCACATAAACTTGGAAACGATTTTATTCGTACAACGAACCTATACATATATAGATACGTATAGGAATATATAGATAAAATATAGAATACATAAAGAATAAATCGAGCAATTAATATATCTAAAGGATATATCTAAAAATATGATTTATAAATAACGCAATTAAATCGATATAACTATATAATCTGTGTAGTGTCTGTATAATTTATATAATTTGAAACAATATTTACAAGTTGCAATTATTAAGAGTTATCGTTTATTTGAATTTTTCGGTCTATCTTATTCGTTCGAAGCTTCGTTTATCCACCTAAAAAATGTATAAAAGGCAAAGTGATATTCATCGACGCTCGGGCCAAACTAAAAACGTCAACGGTACGAACGGTATGCTTCTTTTATGACATAAACATCGGATAAGAAAAGAGTTTTGAAAATACGAATCCTAAAGGAATACTCGTATCTCGTAAGTCGATAATGTGGGAGACGTGAAATTCGGCATATGGACTCCTCGTTAAACAATAAATAAATACGCGTTTCAGCGTTTCTCGGAAGTCAATCCTTACACGAATGAAAAAGGGTAAGCTGTTCTAAACCAAAATCGAGTCCAAATGAATTGTCAATATTCGTCGATCAATCGAATACAAGTCAGATAACTAATTATTCGCAACTATAACAGTGTAACGCGACAAATTCAGAAACGAGACCGATACAAAGAATATCTATATCTAATAAAGTTGAAAAGAATAGTTTATCGCAATAGACTTAGACTATAACGATGACCCTAACAAACCAATGGTATCTGTTATCGTCGGAAGCTAACGCGGGCATAGCCGCGGGAACAATTAATAAAAACAATAAATTATGCTTATAATGACTTAAAAATTACTAAATTTCATTACTATATTATTATCTTTATCGTTTATTCTTTTATTGCTTGCATTTATTATTGATATTCCTCGTAAAACAACAAATTTTCATTAAATATTAATATACTTAAAATGTGTACGAGAAAGGAATGTTAAAAAAATGTACGAAAAATGTGAAGCTTCCAATTATTATTCTGTAATTGTAGAATAACTGTATTAAAATTGTAGAATAATTGTAAAATTATAATTATAAAAATAAAAGTTTCAAACACGATTTGAATAGACATTAAGTATTAATACCGTAGCTGGTATTCTGATCGATGTTCACGCTTACGGGGCGTATCAGATATATCAGTCAAGCAATTAAATGCAAGAAATTTTACTGGTCTCGACGTTAATGGTACTACTGGCCTACCGGAGAAGAGAAGAGAAAGATAAAAAAACTTAATTAACTGTTCGCGCAAAGGAGAAGCTAATTTTGTCGCATTTCCAAGGAATCGCAAAGAAAGTCTGCGAAGAGTGGTGACATTGGACATTTCTCCGAGCATACAAGATCCAAGAAGTGACTGGCAGAGGTCTTTCCTCCCTTAAAATCTACAGTTAAAACGATACGAAGGTAACATAGACGGCTATGACATTAATGGATTGAATTTTCCAATTTTCGAAAGTACTTTCTGTTAATGTTGGAATCACTATTAAATTGAAATTTCAATCATAGTTTGGAATCCTACCGATGAATTAACTGTATCGCGATAAATTGCACCGATACTTGGCTCGTTTTATTTAAAAAATTACATTGTGTTTATTATTTATTCAGGTGGTTACTAGTTTGATATAATTCGTAGGAAAAAGTGAAAAAAGTACTCGACACGTTATATAATTATTGAAAGGAATATGCTGTTTTGAAACGAACTGTTCGTTAACGTATATTTCTGTAACATATCTAAATCGAAATTGAAATCAAGCTACAAGTAGATGGATATATGAGGTGATATATACCACTTAAACATAATGCTTGCGATAAATAATGAATAGTCTCCTTCACAAATTAAATATGGTTACGGCATTACTTTAATACCTTTCTCAATTCATGTTAAGCTCGAGTCTATCTTTAGTATAGTGATTTAATTTTAATACTAACAGTAATAAAATGAAAAATTTAATAACACCTCGCATTAATCGCGAATAATATATCACGATAAGAATGATCGTGAGATATTACTATAAAAGTAATATTCTATCGGATTGAATAGTTTAAACGCCATAGAAACTTTCACGATAATCCAATAATAACATCATTTTCCATTTGGATGACATTTAGTAAATATTATTAATTCATAGTGCAATTTATAATAGTAAAATATTCCTGAGTATGTATATCCTGTTAATATATATTTCATAAATAATTATATTCTACTAAAATCTATTGTTGTTTCAATTTAATGCAATTAAAAGTATACATAAAAATTGTTATACAATAATAAAATTGTAATAATACAATATTAATTAGTTTACAAAATTAACGCAACAGTTTTAAAGAATTTTAATGTGCCGAAACAGTCGTTTTATAATACAATACATAACGTGTAAATCTTTTAAAATATCTACTTAGATATTAAAGTGGTTATTCGTACTCGTATATTAATTCGAAGATATTAACCAAAATATTTTCGCAACGTAAGTTTGTTGGATACTAATGGGTAACGTTCATTACTGGAGTATTATGTACATGGGATAACATGTAAGGATACCGGTTAATCCTACGTTGATATGCTGAAATTCTCGTTTCCACGAGATAAATATGGCGATCCTGAATTTTGCAAACTCAACATTTCTCCCGCAGCCTTGTGCAAAGATACACTGAGAAATGTCTCGCTAACGTTGAAAAGGCATATTTTCTTTCATATTAACAGTTAAAACATGTTAAAAATATTCTCAAATAAAATTTTCCTAATGTCATGTAATAACCTTTAGGAAAAATTACATCGTTTAATTTTATCGTTGGTTTATTCATTCTTTGAAAAATTGTATGCAGCGCTTTACGTTAATTTATCTTTTTTCTCCATGAATATGCATTTCGTGTTATACATCTGTCAACGATACGTATTTAATTCATAAAGTAAACTGCATGCAAAGAGTGTCAAGAAATCGTATTCGATGAAAATGTAACAAATACAACGTAATATAATTTACAAGATCTACTTGATTTTAGTGATCATAAATTAAAAACATGTTATATAACAGGTATATCAAATTATTCGCTGATGCATGTATAAACAAATATTCAAGGTGTTCACAGGAATATAGGGAATAAAATATGCTTTTCCTTCCTAGAATATACTCCGCTATAGCAAAGCGTAATTACCGTAATATCACCAAGATGCAAATAAAGCGCATTTCGCACTTGAAATATTAAGATATTATCTATACGTAAATACGATGCAATCAGTATACATACGTAATGTAATCAGATGTATAGACAGCAGACATAGCAGGTAAAAAATCGTAATTATCGCAATAAGCATTCATCGTTCGGTCTACCAGCTATGTTTACGATATACGCATTTACCGAATCTCTTAGCTCGGCTGTTTCAATTTGATGCGTTATTAATCAAAAATTCGTCATGGTTCTCCTCTGTACGCTTTCATTAATCTTTGATACACGCGAAAAGTACATCGCATTAACGTGTCGAGCCGATAACATCGAAAAAAAAAAAAATATTACCTATCTGACGTACAGCATACCGTGGAAATTAGTATTCAAAGGACCGATAATATCGCGTTAACGGGCCTTTCGTATTAGGAAACTTACGGAGTATTGATTTTACCGAACCTTTAGGTAAACTGCGTTGTGCATACGAGGCTCGTTTGATCGACGAATTAGCGCCGATAAACTTTTCTAACCATTTTCCACGTTGTTCAACCCTATTTCGTTCTCTTTACGATTCCAGTTAAATAAACGCCTATCGAGTCAAATACATATTCCGATGAAGATTCATAAATTTTAATATGCGAACTTGAATAAAAATATTTGCTTCGATTATGAACAGTGAGCAAGTTAAATTATACGAGATATTTTTCGAAAGTAACTTTCATTTGAGAGAAAATAGATATTTCTATCGTTTGTTGGCATTATTTAACATAACTATATACACGAAACACAGTGTCTCGAGCAAGTGTTCCAACATTCGTAGAAATTTTTTACAGATATATTACGCGTTTTGTGCGAAAGAAATTTTGAAATTTCGTTAGCGTTGTTACGAGACTCGACTATTATGATTATATTGGTAAAATTTGAAATAAATCCGAAGATGTGTACGTATAAAAGTTACAAGATCGTAAAAACATTTAAACAACCAGTCAGATACTATTATTATTTTATTTTTAAGCGACTATTCGTGTTATGTACTAACTTTTTATTAAGTATATGTTTGCTGTAAATATTTTGTAACATCTACGTACATTTTCAAATCGGTTGCAAATTTTACCAATACGATCGTGTCAGTCGCGCCTCCTTAAAGTGACGATAAAAGTTTTTTACGATAAACGATCAAGTACTTTTGCGAGCTATCGTACGGACAAATTTTTGCTACGTTAAACACCTACTGATAGGAAAATTTCATGAGAATGGAATTTGAAATTGCCAGAAAATACGTAAATTAATGTTGCATGAAACGAAAGACGAAATTCTCTAACTCGTCTCATCGCGTGGACGTATTTAGAGAAACAGATGGAAGGAATATCACGTTGATGAAATTTTTAAAGATGAACCGAAACTCGTTGTTTATACTACAACGTATTAACTAGGCGAACAACTCGTTGGTTAAAAGCATTATATGTAGTATGAAAGCTACGGGTAGAAACGAGGACAGGTAATGAAGTAACTAAGGTAGATGAAACGAGGTACGTTGTTGTAACTTTGCTTTCTAGCTCTCAGGACTAGTGTAGATCCGCTAGGTGGTTCATCAGTTCAGTCTGTGGCAAATGTGAGGTTACTTCCATCCTCTTTCATCCCTTCGTTCACCCGTACTTTCTCTCGAGGCTATCAACTCCCTGTCCCCTTGCTGATCTATAGAGAATCCCACACTTTCCCTCTTCCTACACCCCTAGCCTGAAAACCAGACAAGACTGACCTTTACTCGTTTGACCAGAGAGGTCAGAGATCCGCTTACGCTGCTACGAATTTGAGATTCCGTAAATCCACCAAAAGTTTGACCTACGTCACTGGCTTTCCACTTATCTGGCAAACATACAAGGTTCGTGGGAACATACGAGACTATATAGTTTCCGACACGATGAACAGAAATTGCGACGTAACGACGAAAGGAAATCCATGTAAATTCCAGTTTCCTTTTCCTGAAAAGCGATATTCGGCTATCTACCATTACTGTCGAACTAGCGAAATATTAGCGGGATATTCGATTCCTGCGGGACACGTAATAGGTACAGCCAACAACGTGTATTCATAACACTATGGATCCGACAAATCGCCGAATTTGAGCTAATACAGATGAGATAGGAAAATCTAGAGAAGCAGTTAATTTCCCGATACGATATAAGTAAGTGATATACGTATTTGTATGTAATTAATCGTATATAAAAATTTCTATCGAAGGGAAATCAAACAAATTTTCATATAATAAATAATTATTATCTAGCGATTGTAAGTATATTTTTCATTTTCTCATTCGTTGATGCTATCGTAAATTCTTATTTTAACGAATCGCATTCTTATTTCTGTTTATCCCGATAACACTCAAAATACTTGATTCAAAAAATCAAATATGGCAAATAGCTATTTCATACATTGACTATCGGATGTAACGCGAACACAATGTTTATAACCAGTATCTAGCATCCAAATTTCATTTATACGTCGTGGTTTATGTATATCGATAAATCTTTATTTGTGTTCTCCAAACACCGTTCATTTAAATTATGTATATATCGAAAATATCAATCAGCATAATCAAACCAATGTCGAACTATAAACTAAACTCAAGATGAGTAAACTCGAATTGCAGCTATGTTTTATTTAAATGAAAACGTAATTTGCTTCGTTGTTTTATCTAATTACTTGATAATTTTATGTATTTATTGATAACACTTTTAAAACATTGATTTATCAGTGTGAAGACTACGTGACATTTTAATCCTCTATAGAATTATCGTTACTCGAGTAATTTCTTTCGAACTTTTGACAAACAATAATCCAACAACCTTTTAATAGAAGGCCATATACGCATAAAGTTATTGAAAATATATTTAACTTTCTAAAAACTTCTAATTCGTTATAATTTCCAATTATGGTTAAAAATTTCACGACTAATAAAATAGGTTATTGTACGGTACTGTAAGAAATAAATAAAATACGAATGAAAAAGAACGTAGGTACATGACTTTTAGAAATAATTATGGCATTATAACGGATTAATTAAACATTGATATTGAAATTTTCTATTCTCGAGTGTCGCATATATAAACGAAACATGGATATATATTAAAATGGATATTTATATTATTTACGTAGATTATATGTATTATCTATCAAAAATAACTCTATACGTACCTTTTTCCTACTGAAAATATCGTATGTAATTAAACGACCGCTTGGTAAATTAGTATTAAAATAAGCGAGTTAGTGTGGGGATCCTAATAGTACCAGGTCTAAAATACCAGAAAGTGACTGACAATCATGACGTTTTATCGTGAATCTAATTATTGACGAAAATAACGAAGTCGAAGTGGGTAACAAGATATAAAAGAAGGGAAAATGCACTATCTTATTCGGTTTTGTGAGCGATATAGCAGCCGGTATACACTTGATTCAACAAAGCAAATCAGAGTTCGACACGCGAAGTCGGTATGAAGCATCACGCGAGCTATGGCCTCCCCCTTGGCCAATCTTTTCCCTGGTTTCTTAGCCTTGCCCGTGCTTCCTTGTGAAATTAGTGTCAAGCTAATTTCGCGGCTGAATTTAGAAAACTTCTTTGATCGTGCGTCTCAATGCTACCCAACTAACTCTCCATGATCAACCTTCTCCCTTATTCTTTTCTTTCCCTTCCTGCCACTACGCTATTTCCTTGAAATAGCAATTGCTTTGTAACGTCGAGTACATTACGGAACTTCTTACCGAGTTACTTTTCGACTTTCACGCTTTTGCGAAAAGGAATATGCATGCGATTCTTTAAGCAGTCCAACTTTCGCTGATATCGAATATGTACTTTTTATTTCTTTCTTTTTCTTTTTTCGTGTCTTACGATAAATTATGAACCGTTGAATTTTGTCTCGCCAAGTGATATTCGCCAGGCAGTCTATTATATCGAATAAGAATATACATACAATAAGAATAGCGATGAACAACAGTATTGGCACAGACCAGCTAACGTAGTAAATTCCTGTGTGGATTTGTAAAAAACATGATTCTTTATTCTCAATCTTTTTATGAAATATAAAAAATAGGGAATTGTGTGCGAAAATTGTTTTGATATTGACTTTAGTTTTTTAAACAATTGCGTTTAAACTTTATTTTGGATAATTGCTACGAGGGATCTCTCTATCTCGGTGGATTATTCTTTTGATTCTGGGTCGGTTCCAAAACAGTTCCAGAATCGATTCAATACAGGTGTTTATTATAGGAATTCTAGGAATAAGAGGAATTTTTTTCGGGAAATTCAAATTTGCTTTTCTCAAAAACGAAGCAGCAAATAAAAAGTCGTTATTTAATAAGATAATATTACCAATATTGCGACAAGAATCGAATTATCAAAACATTTAAAATAAGTATAAATTAATATATGATTTAACATTTTACATCACCTACATGTGCATCATACATTGTACATTCAAATTTTTGTTTCATTCTCATCAAGTATATACATATACATAATATACATATTATAGTATCAAACCAAAAAACATTATTGTTTATATTTACACATTGCTATACTTTAGTTAAAAATACTATTGAAATACTTTACTTTATCGATTTAGTGCCTATTCGATAGTTAGAATTATTTCTATACCGTTCAATGTTTGAATTTGGCGCCTCTATTCAATGCTCGTATATTACAACATATACTTGCATATATTTATGATATGTAATACGACATATATGTAAGTATATATGAAATTTAACGTATGAAAAAGAGAAAAAGACGCAGAGCAGTATTCTTATGTTTACGTTTACGTATGTTTACGTTTTCTCGTCTTTTATGCGCTGAATTTGACAAATTAAAGTTAATCTATCTACCAAACTAACAGTTTTTCGACATAAATAGATTAATACCTTTTTGTAGAGAATACTCTACAAAATACTCTACTGTATCGATTAATGTATTAAAAGTACATCAATGACACTTACTTGCTTATGATGCCTGATGAAAACTTCGTTAAATGAGCAGAAAAAGGAAAAACGATCACTATTTTGAATACACACACACGACGCGTTCAAATTAAACTCGTAAACTATTTTGATTCTATTCCTACCGCAAGAGTGCGCAAAGAGCAATATGAATCATAAAATCAAATGTATACATTGTACATGAACATACATAACGTGCATAGTACATATTTCTGATTTAAGAAATGTTGATTCTATTTGTGTAACAAGATTCTCAATTATGTTATAACAGCTTTAAAACTAGTATGCTTAATTTAGGAAAAATGTTTATGAAATCTTTATTTGCAATTCTTGATCTTTTTTGTAAATTGTGAAAAAATAATTTTGGACTTTTTGAGAAAATTATTGAGGACGTATTACTTGCAAATATATGTATATATATATCTCAACATTAACGTTTATTTTCTCTTGCTAAATACAAGAATAATTTTATAAAATACAGATACATATATATAGTGGCCCATAGAAGATTTCTTTACTGCCATCTATCGAAAACATTTACAAATTACATATATGGACATGCAGGAAATCGTATCGAGTATTCCGTTAGTACTTAGTACCAAACATTGATACCGTGGTGCTGTTGTTGCAATGCAAAAGGTTTGCATGTCGGGCGGGTCGATTAGATGATGTAGAAATCGAAACTACGATCATTTTTGGCATTCGTACCTGTGAAATACGTTGCACGATAAAAGGTGAATGTATTCTACGTTTTTCTAACTAAAATGTAAGGTTTCGAATTAATTCATTGCGTAAATATTATTACATGACAGACGGACATTCTTCGTTGAATTCAGTGCAGAACGTTGTAACATGAATATTAATTATTGTGTTACTCATATCTATACCACATTTCTCACTTTTTAAATCGTTTGCTTCTTCATATCTGCGAATATTTATTATTTATATATATATATATTTATCATGGGACAAAAATTGACCTAAAACTGACGTCACGGAACAGAAATCAATAATCGCAGTAAATCCGGCTGAAGTTCCGTTAATAAATTTCGTGAAACCTGTCAAGGATTTTATAATCCTGATAATGATCAAAATCCCTTCGCATAGTCTCAAAGTCTTTTATTAATGTTATATTGTTGAATATTGTTTAGGTATTAAGAAAGTAGCACAATGATGTCTGACAGAAAAGCAGAACTTGAAAGAAAAAAAGCCAAACTTCAGGCTATTAGAGAAGAAAAGGAAAGACGTAGAAGAGAAAAAGAACAGAAAGATGTAAGAAATTTTTATATAAATTTAATGTTCTTAATCATTTTACATGGTTATGTATCTCTTAAAATTTTGTATCGAAGGTCGAGGAAGCTACAGTTCGTGCTGCAGGAACGGATAAAGATCATCGGAAAGAACTAGATGCTATGCTTTCATCCTTGGGGGTAGCACCAGTGTCAGGTAAATAATTAAATTTTAATGTTATGTTTATTTTAGTTTCGTAGATATTACTTTGACACAATTTATTTTGTTCGCAGATGTCTTATCCAGTTTATCTAGTATGAATTCTTTGACTCCAGAACAAAGTACTAATGCTACTCCTGATGCTAGTTTACAGCCATCCAGTATAAATTCTGCTCAGAGGTATTTATATTATATTGGATAGTTCTTCGTATATATTATATAAAGATATATTTGGATTATTTAAGTTCTATCTTTTTTTGATAGCAGCAGTGCCAGGAAGAAGAATCGGGAACTAACGATTGTTTCTGTGGCACATACCAATATTCCTCCAAAAGAACCAGTTGTTTATACCAAACAAACACAAACTATTCAAACATCGCACACATCTCACGACGGTGAGTCACTATATTCAATTTTTAAATAATTGCACTTTTGTGTCGCTCTTAATTGTGAATTTAGAACTATATATAATAATTTAAAACATTTTAATATTTGTGTTACACTAATGTTAATTTAATCGAATTAAAATATCACGCGAATATAAGAAAATATAATCTTTTTGACGTTTATAAAGAATGAATTGATTATAATGAAATATATGTTATTATTATATACTTTTTATTTAGTCACATTTATATATTTATTTATTTATTGCATCGATTGTTAATCCTTTGTATTCTAAAATTCTCAATTTCATTTAAATTCATTCATTTAAATGTAAATTTATATTTCCTCATAGTAAAGAATTAAAACCCAAAGAAAATTAGTAGTTGAATTACAAAAAGAGTAGATCTTTATATAAAAAATTTTCGCACAGCTTTTTGTAGAAAAGAATTAACTTTTAGTAGTTACTTGATCATGTATGATTACATTTATTTACAATATAAGACATTTAATATATCTTTACAATTGTTATAGTTCAATAAAATTCTCTATTACTATAGTTTGATGCATCGATGAATAGATGTAATCCGATGACACAAGTAAGAACGTTATCAAGCTTGTAAAATAACAATAAGGATTAGAATTATTTTGGTCTCATAATACTTAGGCATAGATAAAGATAGTAGGTTACACAATGATAAGTGCAGATCAATTATCTGATTTCAGTTGAATTTTCAATCCGTTTGTGTTCTAAGAAAGTAAATACTTTTATAAAAATGTTTTTCTATAAAAAAATTAGCTATTCTGTGACCAAGATTTTGGTCGGATCGGTATATTCATCAATAAATTCAAATCAATATATATTTGTTTGTTGATAAAGTAGGTAAAGTCAGAAAAGTTAGTAAAAAAAATCTTACGCAATAAGATTTTTGTAAATAAGGATAATTTTTTCATACTAACTTATAGCTTGTTTTCCTATGCATTATTAAAGACTGAAAATCATTATAGTTGAATTTTGAAAATTCAAAGATATTAATATCTAAATTTATGAATTATGTTTACAGAAGAATACAAAGGATTATAAAATTTTTGATACCTTTTTAGTATTTTAAAACATGCTATCACTTTCACATATGCCTATATATGGTTGAATATGGTAAAGTGGGTGGTGTATATAAGAATGTATATTTTTAAAACATATATGCCATTACTGACAATATTAATAGGTACCTAATACCATAGCCAGATGTAATAATACGTACATTGTGTAATAACACACGACCAGTCACGTTATTTTACTTGTGATCTTGATTTTGTTGTGATAATATTGAGAATTGGTTTACTCATTTATGTTGTATTTTATGTTTAATTTTAACTAATGAGGAAACTTACATATTCTTAAAGTTTGTTCATATTTAAAAATAGCATGTCACATATTTGTAGCGATATTGGTATTTTATTTATTTATTTTTTTGTTGTGTGTATTAGCTTTTGTTGAACTAAGTTTCCAGCAGTTTTCAACACTTAAAAAAGAATAATTATAATCATGAATATAGATATCTGCTTGAACAGTTTTTGCATATATTAACAAGTGAATTCATTTATCTTTAATAATGTTTTGTTGTTACCATTAATAAGAATAATAACAAAGAAGATTGTGCTTTCAATGTAAATTTAATGTTATCGAGGAAATAATAAGTCTATCGTGATATTCAAGTATATTATGTAAGGGTATTCTAACAATTACATAGCGTATGTTGTAATATTTTTATTTGTACACTTTTACATACTTTGTAGAAGAAGTATTAGTAGAAATGGATAACATTTAACAAAATCGGGTTATGGAAACAAATATTATTTTTCTTGGTGATGGAAACTATTTCCTTTTTTTATTTTCACTTTCGTTTTATTAAACCGCAATTTCAGTTGGTTGTGATTCTTAATTTTTTATTTATCTTGGAATTTTCTTCTTAATTACATAAACATTTATAAAAACTGTCGAATAGTTGGGTTTTTTTTAAATAATTCCACTTCTTATACCACCTACTTTACTACAAATTTTTTGAATTATTCAAATACTAAACATTAATATTTTTGAATATATCATTCTTAAAATAAAACATAATTCATTCGTATATATTTTTTTTAAATAAAATTTACTTTTTTAGTGTTTCTATTAAAAAAGTATTATTTTATTTATGATTGTTAAACTTAAGAAAGATATTTGGTATAAAAATGTGGGGTATATTACGTGTTACATGCGTGTCCCGTTACCTAACTGAACTTGCGGCATTATTAAATATACGCGTATTCCATTGTCTTGCGATACAAACGGTCAAATCAACTGGTGTTGGACATAAGGACTGTCCGCATCTTCTTCTGCATACACCATCTACTCCTCCTGTTCAACAACAACACCAACTCACTCTTACTCCGCAGGCTACTTTGAGACTGACTGGTGGCGTCCCAGGAAAGGTGGGTCTGCACCAAACTACCTATGTATGTTCTGTCTTCTTTTTATTACCTTTCCTATAATTGTTGTACAACAATATATAATAGAGGTAGATACACAGATATCTATATTTGCAACAGAGGAGTGTAGAATCAAAACTGATAATAGTTTCTATTTATATCAACTTTTATCAACTTTTCTATTCGTATTTCTATGTAGTATCGAATATTATCAAAATTGAACCGAACGATGATTACGTTTGATTGATTCTACAATCTCAGTTAATTTACAAATATTGTATATGGAGATAGATATACAAGATATATAGATGTATTGAAATATTAAGAATTTAGAAATTTCTCATTTTAATCTCTGAATTGAGTACAATAGAGAGTAAAGTTGAGTTAAGTAGAAATATTTTCAGCTGTATTAAGTAGAAGAAAGGAATTTTTAAAGAATATTAAAAATTTTAGTTTTCTAACGCTATGCAGTTGTAATATATATATTTTATCTATCACTACCATATACAACGTCCACTTGTTTGCATAAATAGGCTTCTAACATGCTTTATATAATTTAATTTAATAATATACTAACAGTCTATCAAAGTTATACAATATATTAACATTAGGCGTCCTGTTTGTTGGGAAAATTTAAAGTTTATTACAACAATAAGTTAGTATACCTTGATTCATGTGTGCTAGCATTAAATTTATTATAGCAAACAGATAGATGATTATTATCGATGCTTTAATAATTTGTGAATATGAATATTCGTAGAAAGCAACATTGTTTTAATTGTAACAATTATTATAACATATTAGCAATCCAGTTACTTAGTATTTTGTTTAGTACTTAAAAAGGGATATTATGTTCAAAAATGTTTGTATGTCATGTCCATTGTTTTTTATCTATTATAGTGTGCAAAATGTAGTGCATTATAAACTTGTCCAGTACTCTAACAAAACTTTTATTTTGAACAATTTATAGCAAAATTTATTTCTGAGAAACTTAGGGGGGTGGAAATAAGTGTGACAAGGAATGTAAGTGAGATATTGAATATTGCTTATTAAAAGCATCCATTGGTAGTCACATTACAAAACTTTACAGTACAAAACGTCACAGTACAAAATTTTGAGAGGTGTTGAATTACGGCAAAGATTGAAATTATACTGTTTGAATCGTGCTTCAATAATGCAAGAAGTATTGAATATGTATGTTTCCTCTTACGTGTAGGAACCGCAGCACAGCACAATATAAAAATTTACAAATCTATACCCACCTAACTACATTCAGCGTATAAAATTCTTTTTTTGTTTTTTTCTTTTTTTCTTTTTTTCCTTAGTACGATTAAAAATTCAGTTCTATTTAATATCTAACAAACGATTACAAGAAATAACTTACTTTTATAAAGGCAAACATATTTTTACCGAGCACGTGCAATATAAATTTTAATAAGAAAAAATGCTACAAATTCTTTGAAATAAAATAGTAAGAACGAAACATATTATTTAAAATTCAAATTATAAACATTTGGCGCAGAAGTATCGTATATTGTTTTCTTTTTATTTGATTTTTTCTAGATATTTTATTATTGAAACTTTTTTTCTATTAAAATGCTTATGGTCTGAGTGTAGAGAGGTGCTATTAGCGTAGTGCATTCTTAAAAGATTGTAACTAAGTGCAATTTTTTTCCCTCCTCTTCTCAGCTCATGCATTCGACTATTACGGTAAGTTATGATTTCTCTTGGTTTTCAACAAGTTTTAGGTTCAGATTTAGGTTTAGATATATTCCATTTATTCTCTTAGAATTGACAATATGTAAAATGTAAACGAGATACAAATTTAAAGCATTAGGACGAAATAGATATGTAAAAGATGAATTCCATATGCGAAAATCTAAATTTTTAAAATTATAATAAATTAATTAAAGGTAAGAGAACCATTACATGGATTAGCTAGTAAGCTAGAGAATGCACTCTCTCTCTCTCTCTCTCTCTCTCTCTCTCTCTCTCTCTCTCTCTCTCTGCCTCTTTCTTTCTACCTTTCTCTTCAGCTCAAGTACTTATGTAAAAGTTTAATAGCAAAGTGAGCTATATTTGAATAAAATTTATCAGTATTGTAGACATACAAAATGACTCTCCACCCAGAATTTAGAATATCTTCGCTACCTTATATCTTGCTTTGGACCTTTTGGCTCTTTTACTTCTTATATCGATATATATTTTTTTTTTTTTATTGGTGTATTCTATCTTTAGTTTCTGTATTTTTAATTTTTTGAAAATTTATCTGACATCCCGATTCCGAAACGGATATATTTTAACGTTTATACATTTATGAAAGCATGTACTATATTATTTAAATGAATAAGAAGAAATAAACACGCATAAATGTATAAATTTTACAATTCGAAGTACAATAATGCTAAATACTTGTTAAAAATTGGAAACCAATTTATATGCAAAACACAATGTACAGAACACATACAAAAGATTATTGTACAGAAGTTGAATTGCAAAATGTAATTCCATGTTTTCGATACTTTAAATACATAGTAAAAATATTTAGCCTTTATATTCGTTAGCATTAAATAAATATATTTGGAAAATTTGTAGACTACCTTTGGAGTACTTAACTATCCGTTTACAGACAGAGTTAAAAAATTCTATTATAAGAAATTTAAATTTTGTACTTTATTTATATTTCTATTACACTTAATGATATCTTTTCTATTAACCGAAATATTTCTCGAATTATAACATATATTATAGTATAGAGTAATTCTTACAGAATAAAATCATATTTGCTGATAAAACTTTATAAAAGCGATATGGCCGATCTGTATTAAGTAATCCTTGTCAATTTTTTTATTAGTAAAAATTTTTCGCACTATAAAAGTTTATAAAGTAAACTATAGATGTTTTAACATTCTGATGTTCGATAAGATTTTATAATAAAAAGTACATTTAAATAATTTATCGAATTATTCGATATTGTTTGAAACTGGGATTGTCTGAAACAAAAAAAACATTTTATTGTATGAATATCCATTGACAAATCTTGTCACAACTTAACGCACCTTCCAGAGTTCTCGGCGCGATTTCACGGTTATAGTTTTCGTAGTTACTTGGGTTACTACAGTATACTAACATGGGAGCGGATATTATGGTGTTAGAGTTGGTAAATATTGTATAAACAAAGTCTTCTTTTTTTAAATAGAAGAAAAGAACACACAGCAACGAGTTCTGTGGCTTGAGCTTTTAGTGTCGCAAAAGTTCGATTTGCAGATGTTGCTTTTTAACAGCACGGTTTCGTTTTTTGTGAAAATGATATAGCAAGAAAGTTCATTCAATTAGTAAAAATTAGAAATTGTTTGTTCACATAGAAATACATTTTGTGAAAATAATACGTATTTCAAATGTTATTAATATGTTTCTTCCGATAAAACGTCTCTTCGTATTATTTAAACTTTGTGATAATACTTTTCTTTTAATAGAAGCTATTTTTATTTCATATCTTTCAAACGGATTGAAATATGGTGAATTTATTCATGTAAATTAATAGTCGGAGATGTCAGTCTATTATGTAAAAATAGTTAAATTTTGTCAATTTTTCTTCGTCTTCGTTTCTTCTTCCTTTTTTTTTCTTTTTTTTTCTTTTTTTTTTTTTGTTGTTGTTGTTGTTGTTGTCGTTCTACAAAAAGTTATTTCCCAAATTTTGTAATAATGTGTTTTACGATGAGATTGATTTATTAAAAAAATTACTACTCCCTTAGATCGTTAAATTAGCGACGTAGTTGTAAATGAATAAAGAGATTACAGTATACATATATATGATGATTTTTAACTGAAGTTTGTTGAAAAGCCTAAAGGGATTGCAATTTCGTAAGATGTACGTGTATCGTTGATTTAATTTGCAAAAATTAATATTAGAAAAAAGTGTTATAAGAAATGGATTTATTAATTCAGTATGTATATATTGCGAAGATGAGGAATTTCGTTAGAAAATCAAATTTAAAAGTATATAATAAGTATTTTATACAAAGATGAGAAAAAGTTTTATATTCTTCATCGATCCCTTTAGAGCATAATCTTGTTAACAAATATGATGATGTTTATAGGGTATATTACTATACTATTTGCATGTATATAAATATATTTATAATTAATATTATCGTCTCCAATCCAATATTACCATTTCAATCTTTCTAGCTAATTGTTGATGTATCTTGCATGATCAAGGAGAAAACATTAACGAATAGATCTTATACGTAAATTGTAACTGTTTTCGATCAAAATGCTATCGATCAAAATTGAAAATTAATCGATAGGCTAATTATAGCGTATATTTCGCGTGCTATTTTCGAGAATAATTAACAGGTTTTGTTATATCCATGAAGGATATCGTAAATATATTTTCGTGGCATACATCAATAATTTTCTATGAGAGACGTGAAATTAGATACAAACATAACTAACATGATAAAACACGTGATTGATTGACATTTTCTTTTCCCTCCTTCAAGACGAGTACAATCTAAATCCTGGTTTAGAATGGGAGGACGAATTTACAGGTAGGTAATCCTCTCTAGAGACGATTCACTCTACCTAATTAATATCACCGATACAAGGATTATATTCATTTTCACAAAATTGCATTCGACCAATAATTTTTTGTTCGTTTTTTTTCTTCTATTCAGTTATTGTATTTGTATGCACTGAAAGGAGGGAACTTGTACTATCAAATTACACTCGAACTTGCTTGATAAATCATCAGATTGTTAAGTAGTTTTCTATGGTTTTGTTTCATAACTGTAAAAACTTGCTTCGTTCGTCCTGCATGCGTAGATGTCATACGTACAATTTTATGGTTTTGTTCAATCATTCGTCATATTTCACTACGCATGATCAAAGTACAATATAATAAATCATCATTATCATTTTCATTTCGTTTCTCACTTGGGCAATTCTTTTTTTCTTTTTCTCTTTTTCTCTTTTTTTCTTTTTTCAAGTATAGATATGAACTAGAAAATTTTTTTTAATATTTTTTTTTTTCTTCTTATATAAATTACATATTCTCTAGCTGCTGCATGAGACTTGGGAAGTTGCGTTAACATATCACAATTTTTGTATTTTTATTTTTTGATTCTGTATAATCTTCGATGTTCAAAAGTTGACGAGAAAAAAAGAGAGCTCTATTCGTTAATGGGTACTGTTATTCAAAGCATTTATGAATCGATGTTTTATATACCTAGAGTATAACGTAACGTATACTTCACTTAAAAAATCATCGATCGATCTTTCATTTACTTCGGCTCATTCTTCCATTTCATCTGCATTTATGTTAAAACCAAGGGTGGAGAGATATGTTTTCGGATGATTTTCATGTCAATCGTAAAATATCTCAGATTAAAATTCGATTTTTATTTACGTAATCCACCAACAAGCAGTCCACCTTCTTATACATACGTGACTAATGTCAATGCATGCGATTCAACCTAGTCGCCTTTCCTAATGTCTGTATAATTTTTCATCTTTCAATCAGTTATTATTCTTATATTATTTTTTGTATACACATATGTAACTTTTATACGCTTTTACGAAAACTTTTGAAAGAGAGTTGCATCCCTTAAACTTGACGCTTTCACAGTTTCTTTATTTGCAAAAAGTTTATTTTATTTTTTACGACGTTTCAATTACATGGTAGCTAATACATTTCAAAGTTAAACGTAATAATCAATATAAGAGTTGCACAACTTGCACAAATATACGAATGCATCGCGGTTTTGCTCTTTACTTTTATGCATTTCTGTCCTAGTTCGGATTTTAACGCGATAGGTTCTTGCAATTATTATTTTACGTAGAATATCTTGTAGGAGATGCCAATGACGTTTATTATGTAGCGTTACGAGATAGTATAGCTATCTTTTTCTTCTTTTTTTTTTTTTCAACGTAGAGCATTCGAATTCTTAAAGTAGGGCATTTGCCAGAGGTAGATAGATATATCCAAGTTAGGGTACTCGTGGCGGAACCAGCTTATTCACCACAGTTTTGACATTTGATGATGGCCAAGCCGAAGACGAAGAGAACAGTTTGCCGCATATGGATGGTTTCCAAAGCAAGCTTCCTCCTGGAATTCTTCCCCATGGTTTACCACAGGTTAAGGAAGTGCAACCAGCGGTTACACAAGTGGAGCAAGAAAAGGAAAAGGAAAAACCTAAAGAAGGTGATTTTTATTTTGTCTTAAATTATACAACGCAGAGACTTTCGTATCCGAATCTTCTTTCAATCTTCGTTGAAAGTAATCAAAATAGTTTTTACTGCCGTCGAACTATATAATTAATTATATAAATACTAATTTACAGTACAAGAACTCAGCGAAGAAGAGAAACAAATGATTATACTATCTGAAGATTTTCAACGATTCCTTGATCGTACTAGTAGAATTGTGGAAAGGGCATTAGGAGAATCTGTTAATATTTATAGCGATTATACCGGTACCATGGATGGTGAAGATGGAATGTGAGTAAAGATAAACGTTATTTAACATTAGACTTTAATTATTCTTATTACTATACGCCAATCGTTTGCTCATTCTTCGTAAATAAATTAATACACGAAAAGGTTCGTCAATTTTATAGGGACGAAAAGAGTCATCAGCGTTTGTGGTTAAATCGATGGTTCTTCTGCGATCGATGGTCTCGTAATCGTTGCGTGACCTCGATGGATTGGTCACCTCAGTTTCCAGAACTTCTTGCAGCCTCCTATAACAATAACGACGACACTCCAAACGATCCCGATGGAGTGTGTTTGGTTTGGAACACAAAGTTTAAGAAAACAACGCCGGAATTTATTTTCCATTGTCAGTCTCCGGTTATGTCGACCACGTTCGCAAGATTTCATCCTAATTTAATCTTAGGAGGTACTTATTCCGGACAAATCGTTCTCTGGGACAATAGAGTACAAAAGAGAACTCCTATTCAACGTACTCCACTATCAGCAAGCGCACATACTGTAAGTCGTTCGATAAAAAGGTCACTTTACCATCGTCGGTGAAATTTCAGCCCAGATGAATTTTGTTTTAAATATTGTTGTCCTGTAATAATACCATCGCGATGTTATTTGTAATCCTGTTGAACAATAGCTTTCTACTTTTCGCCTAACGTATTTATTTAACTTTATTGATCTGTAAAATAATACAAAATGTACCGTGAAGGATGAAATTTTATCCGTGACGGTATAAACGTGACTTGATCGATATACATATCCTAGTTTTTATTTTCAGCATCCTGTATATTGTCTAAACGTTGTTGGGGCACAAAACGCGCACAATTTGATAAGCATATCAACCGATGGCAAACTATGCTCCTGGAGTTTAGACATGTTGTCACAACCGCAAGAGACATTGGAGCTTCACACTAAACAATCGAAAGCAATTGCCGCCACTTGTTTGGCGTTCCCTCATGGCGATGTTAATAATTTCGTTGTAGGCAGCGAAGAAGGAACTGTATATTCCGGTAAACGAATTTTGTGAAAAGAAATTAAATTAATAATTAATCTACAAACCGTTCTAACTCGCTGCATTTGTTCGATAGCTTGTCGTCATGGTACAAAAGCTGGTGTATTAGATTCTTACGAAGGTCATCAAGGACCAGTTACAGGAATTAGCACACACGCCGTACAAGGTGGAATAGATTTCTCACATCTATTCTTAACATCGTCCATCGATTGGACGATTAAGCTCTGGAGTCTTAAAGAGAGCAAACCTCTATATTCTTTCGAGCACAATGGTGATTATGTTTATGACGTTGCGTGGTCACCGACCCATCCAGCTCTCTTTGCCGCGGTAGACGATTCAGGACGATTAGATTTATGGAATCTGAATCAAGATACCGAAGTACCCACCGCTAGTGTCGTGATCAATGGTTCTCCGGCTCTCAACAGAGTTTCATGGACACCGAGCGGTTTACACGTAACCGTTGGTGATGATACCGGAAAGATTTGGGTGTACGATGTTGCTGAGGTAATAACGCTTTTTTATTAATCTAGTATTTGACTAATGTGTTAGCTTCGTAAATAATTATTTTAAATTATCGATATATCGTTTAATTCACTTTCTAATTATTCTTCAACGCTGAAAATTGTAAATATACGTGTTTCTGTAAATATAGCATCTAGCACATCCAAGAATCGACGAGTGGAACAAATTCTTGTACACTCAGCAAGAGCTGAAACACAACAAAGCGGACGAAGAACTGCATAAACTTAATTTAAGAGAACCTACTTCGTTAACTTCCATGCCTCCGCTGCTAGCGACATGTCCCCTCAGATAATTTTCTTTAGAAATTATCGGTAAGATCGGCTTGAATACTTTAAATTTAAAAATCAAATGAATTTATAAAATATCTATAATCCTAAAAAAGAACTTACGAGAAGCAAAAGAAAAGTGTATTGCACTAATTATAATTTATAGGTGTATCCTTAATTAAGACACCTTTATTCTGTATAAATTATTCAACGGCAAAACTAACGTATTAGTACTTCGTTCATTCGTAATTGCTGCGTATCGAAACGGCTACAGAGTCCACGTGTCCAATAGAAATACCTACCTGTACGGAGCAACTTTAGCTCAGAATCAGTAGCTTATTAAGGATGTGTAGAACATATCTGTGCATGTAAATAATGAAACGCTATTAAGCACGATTTAAAACGACAAATTAAGGAAAACGAGAACGTAATTAAGAGAAGAGACTTGACACCATCGGATAAATTGTAATATGATATTTTATTCTTCTGAGCTTTTTTTCTTTTTTTTTCAAAATATACATGTATTGTTTTCAGAATTAATTTTCAAAAATGTAAATTCTTTTCACGCTAACGTTCTTACCACTAACACGTGGAAAATAACACCAATATTTAAACATTTAAAAAATTCTAAACATTCATCTAATTTAGTACGATAACTATTAAATAATTATATTATTATTTATATTCTTATAAAAAGTTTGACGTAATATAAACCTCATCATTTTTTTTGTAATGTGTAATTTATAGCATAGCAAGAATAGTAAAATTTATTGAACGAAGATTATCGTCGATTAAAAATGTAAATATAATATTATCCTTGCGTTATAATAAACTGCTGGGCTTTATCTAAAATGTGATATCGTTGTATAGTGCTATATCCAAATGCGTACTTCAGCTCAAGTCAAGCATATTCTAAAGTATAAATTTTTTTTACGAAGGAATTATTTAGCTTACAATTCTTTACACACTCGGTAATATTCTAGATACAATCTGATATAACTTTGTTAAATGTGTTTTGTAATGCGTATTTTTAAATTTAAGTTATAATGAATAATAATAATTATGGTAGTAAATAAGTTAATTATTTTTTTCAGTGATACAAATAAAATTTTATTTAAAAAATTCACACGTTAAAATTAATCCTCGTATTTTCAGATATAAAGTTGACCCTTTCGGATATTTCTTGTTTCAACAAAAATATAGAATATATAGCATATAGAATAATAATAAATTTTATTATCAGTAACAATGATTCATTTACCAATCGACCTAAAAATATAATAAAGCGCAAAATTACGTACTTTTACAAACAATTAAAATAAAATAAAAATTTTGATCGTTCAGTTGTTCTCAAGTATATCTTTTAGACCTACTAAAACATGCCTATAACGAAACTAATTAAACGACATATTACTTTTATAAAGTATCATTTTACGAGTAAGTAAATTTTATTAGTTGCCAGCTGTAAAATGTAATGCATATATATAATATTATATGTGATTTTCACTTGGAACATTATTTTTAGTTACATTCGAAGATTGAAATTTTATCGAACTCTTCGATTTTCTCATTTATTATGATTCTAAAAACAACAAAATCCTAAATAATAAAAATCAAACATATTATTCGATAATATCAATTCCTATCGCTTGCAATTAACAACTAGCATACACATACATACATAGTGCTAATATTCCACTTGATTTTGATCGTGCAGAAGTAAGTTTATGTACAAGGCGTACTCTATCGTAGTTAAACAAATTCGTTGAACGTATATATGTACAGTGATTAGAAAAAGTATTTGCACAACACTCTGTTTATTATTGCATTTATACGCTGTTTAATTAGGTTCTGTAAGAGGAGGAGTGAAATGAGAGGGAAAAAGCAAGGAAAAAAGAACAAAAAATTATAAAAGTATTCGATTTTTTGAGAAGTACGACGTAACAATAACCAACAGACAGACAAAAATTCCAAAAATTAGTTTCTTGGACTTTGTAGCTGAGGAGCTGTTCCTGGATGATTGTCTTTTTTTTTCTTTTTATTCAATATACAAACATAATTCTTCTATCATTTTTTTTTTTTTTTTATATGTATAGATTAATAGCTGAATAGATAATTAAGACAGTCCCATCACACCGAGGCCTACTCTTACAAATCAAATATATTTCGTGTTATTTAGTAGTACCTTCGTACGAGGATAAAAGTTTGATACGTATTATGAAAATGAGATGTAGAGTCCGATAAAAAGAGAAATACTTTATTGGGAAAAGAAGCAAATACTTTTTGTAGCCACTAAACTTGTCGAACGTTATTCTCTGACCGCTTTATTACCCGTTTTTGTTCGTCCAAGCACGATTTGTTTCGTACATCGACGATATAAATAAAAAGATGAAATCACAGATACGGTCGAAGAAAAGAGAAAGATCAAAAAAGAATATGTAGATGATCGTCGAATGTTTGCCAAACCCATGCTATTGCAATCGATATACATCAAACTATTCTTCAGGTAATTGGAACGAAAACTTTGGTCTATAGTATCAAACGATTACAAATCCTATGCTACGAGGCGATTTACGCGATTACTCGCTGCCGCTGTTGGCGATTACTCACCTAAATGTGAATCCAATACTATTCGTTAATCGTTAAAAATACAATCGTATTACTATTACAGCTAGACATTTATTATTTTTCTATTCTTGCTGACTTCTCGTCGTTATCGTTACTGAGCAAAACGTATTGTTCTCGTGTAATTAATAACTTGTGCTGTCCATTTACTAACAACGTGGAACCTCTTCTTATGGTTCGTTTGCCTAGTTCGATCGCTTCGTGCGTAAACATCACGTTGTTGTAAGCCTTCACGAAAACCGCGAATACGATTGTTATACCGACTAGAATTAATCCATACGAGGTACAAGGGGCAGCAACGTCGCTAAATGTTGTTGCTAAATAAATCCATCTGCGGATAGAAGGTGTCAGTTCTTCGATACCCTCTTCGATCCACATAATAGGAAATACTATGTCGGGAAAATTCGACACCACACCGATGTATGGTTGGTGTTCCACCTTTAGGTTTAACTGAACGCGCACTTTTCCTTCCAACGGCACGCCAAGTTTCTAGAAATCAAACAAGTTGCGTTGTAGTATATGTCTTATAGATATCGATTGTATTAACGTCACGTGGCTTATAAGCTACGCACATCCGTATGTTATTTTTTAAATTTTATTTTATTCCATCGTCTTATAGTATTTCATCGACGTATTATCATTCCAACGATACCAAACGACGACGATTAACAGTTTATAGATTTTGGATCAGAGCAAAAAATTACGATCGATCGTAATCTTTTCCTCGTTCTCTTATAAGGAAACAAGAGATTTCGATCACGGAGGATTAAATTGCATTTAGCATATAATTGCAAATCTGATATTATTCGTTTTCTTATACGATACATTTATTTTTTCTTTTTTTCTTTTCTTTTTCTTGTTTTTTGAAAATTACTTACCGGTTGAATTTTAAAGTAAGTTTCATGTATGTCCCGATTTGGTTTTAATCCGTGTACCGCGTCTAATAACTTGGGATCAGCTTTGTAAAAATGCGGAAAGGAAAGGTAAACAGGTGCAGCTGAAATTTCAAGAGTAGTTTAAGTAATAATAAAAAGAAAGTTTGCCGCGTGTTATATAGGTACGTTCTTAGAAAATATTTTACGATACTTTTAATTTTTACACGCTCGTAAAAATATAGATATATTCTACCGAATTAATCAAATTTAACGAAAAACAATTTTCAGTTTATTTGGTATTACAGTTACACGCGTAGTACAGTTTAGCTGGTACTTACTGTACTGACAAGGACTGATATTTTGCAATCCGTTGAAAGGACAGGTGGACATGTCGTCTGAACAGAAGCATTCGTTTTCTGGGCTAGTTTCATTGGGACGTCCAAACACAGAATCAGGCGGTGTATATAAATCTGCTTTGATTCCAGATTTTTTAACTGGACCACGATATCTCAAAGGTAAAACGCGACAAAGATCTTTGTCCCAAATATGTACGATATCCGAGCCAGTTTTATCACGGGGTGGAAAAAACGATCCTATGGGTAATAAATATGTTATTATAATGTAACATACGAATTTATTATACGTCGTACTAGAGAAAAAATATTAATTGCAGCAATTAGTATTTTTTCGTTATAATTTTTATAAATTGAACGCTTAAACGTATTACGTTTAGAATTGAATCGTTCAGAGGTGCGCTTATATTTATCAAATGTAATAACAAATAATTCACCTACAGGATAAGTAATGATTGAATTAGTCAAATCTACCTTCCGAAGCTCGAATGGAATTGCAAGGTGAGTTTGGCCAATATGGCAAACGATCTAATCCATTTAAACGATTTATTAATCCAAACTCTTTCATGTCTGTATGCCCCGTAAAAATAGTGGACACTTCTTCTAACGTGCCGTTCCTCTGCAATTAAAGTTCAATCGTCATTATGCCTATTGTAAAAGTAAACAAAATTCATTTCGTTTCTTTTATACGATACCTATAAAATATGGATACGTAAAAATAATCAATTAATCGTATTTAAAGATAAACGATTAATCTTTCACTTTTATATCTTTTATCTGTACTTCAATCGCATACGCTACATTGATCGCATATTTTTGTAATTACCCCAAGAAGAAGCCCCATTTGACTCATGGGACGTCTTGCTTTCGGAAAAAATTGATGCGCGATGCTAACTAGCGGATCGTCGTATCCAAAGACAAGTTGTTGAGCAGTTACCGGAACAAACGGTGTCATGTGCATTCCTCCCAAAAACATGTGTAATCCCAAATTAATAATTCGAGGTAGTCCCTTGCTTTGTGTCGACAACGTCTGAAAAATAATGTGACGCACGCGAGTATCGGATAAAAAATTCTTTCGTAGAAATCGTTTAGATTTTGAAACGTATTCTCGAATGTGTCGATATTTGCGTAAAAGCTATCGTATAAAAAATAGAAAAATATTTTAGTAAAGTAATGTTAACGACGTGGCGTATTTTTATATTTTACGATATCATCGATAATTAACATCGATATATATTTAAAGCGTAATTATAAAATTCCAGAATAAATCTTTCCACTACTCTCAAATTCGTATGTTATAAGAAAAATTTACTTACTAATAACGGAATGTTTGGTACTATTACTTTAAGGTTCTTGTCTTTCGACATTTCTGGTACAAAGTTTAATATCTTCTTGTGTTGATAACTTACAGTACCATTATTATGGAAAACGATATTTACCTTTTCCATATCTTCTCTGTAAATTATAAGTTTGAAATACTTTAATAAAATATTTTCTTCGGTCGAACAAGCCTAAAGATATATAATAGTCTAAATTTCGAATCTTAACATACTTAATTCGATATATATATATATATAGAGAGAGAGAGAACGAATTGCCTTTAGACTTCTTACGAGAAAACTTAGAAATAGATCGATCAAAATTATTTTCCGTAACAAAATATTCCAAACGTTCTAAAATAATTACTAATTGGGCAATTTAAAATTCATCGAACTGCGATTACTGTACGAAAGTATCGATCAAAATATTGAACTGAAATACCACGAGGATTCAAAGCGTGCAATTCAGTTTCTTAAATTGTGAGAACTACAAGTATTTTGTAATTTAAAACTACAAATACTTGTACATTTATAAAGATAAAAAAGAAATATAAAAGCAGTCGTACTTTACAATTACATAAATCATAGTGGATTATTACTAACTCGGTTGAAATTATAAGTTAAAATTTATGATTTTTGGAACAGATCGGATAAGATTTAAGATTTTGGAGAAAAATAAAATAAAAAATAAATTATCGTCGGAATATTAGTTTCGATGTTACTTCATCGACGTACTTACTTATATACGAATGGACCAATTTCTTGCAATTTTGGCTTCTCGTTATATTGCAGAAAGTTTTCTGCGTTAGTTACGTTGAATATGTATACTTTTGTCAGTCTAACTACCCCCGGCTTCTGCCAGTATTGAAACGAAAGAGAACCATTCCATAATCGTAGTTGCTAAACGAAAAACACAACGTTGTACACGGAATAAATGTTAAAACGAGTCGATAAAATCTAAAGCTAAAACATATACGCTAAACACGTACAGCTAGTTTATGAAGTTAATTTTAAGTAATTGTACGTACATTGGGAAAAAATCATTATCTTTTGAGCTTGAATTTAATTCCAAATTTACATTCTTACCTTACTCTTCTAAACAGTCTATTTTATTTTCGTTTCATAAATCTTTTTTAGACTCGCGTGTACAACGGGAAAGAACAAATTGGAATTTCAAATTTGAATTTTAGAGAAGATGGAAACGATCGATACCGTCGAACAATAAATACAAAAACTAATTTAAAATTAATATTGTCAGCGGAAATTATAAATTCTACGTATATATACATGGTTTGTTCTTCGTGAAAGCGCAAATAATACATAAATAAGAAATAAATTCCATTTCTTGTTAATACCAGTAATTCAAGATTTGTGCACATTCGAACTGTTCTATTAGACGTTAGACATTAGTATTATTTTAACTTTAACTTGTTCTTTCTTATATCTAATGCCGATACTAACTGCAAACATAAAGTTGAAATGAAATTTCGTCAAACAATGTTTTCAATGTCTCAAGATCTTGAGAGGATATTATTATTGGATATTACGCGACAGAATAAATATTAATAAACATTATCGAGTCGTGTATCTTGTTAAGTAGATAACAGTACTCGTTCGATTCGATGAAGTTGCGAGTCCAACGAGATGATTAATCTTTCTTTTAAATTTTTCAAATAAAATTATAAAGTATTTAGACTCGATATGTAGCTTTAACAGATACGACTATTCCTCGTGTAGGATATCTATAACGTTATCCGTTGCGTTGACTCGCAGAACCGATCGATGCAAAAACTAATGTTAACAATAAAAGTAACGATTTTGTACTTGTTACGTTACTTTATAGTAAGCTGTACTCAATAATAAATCATAAATGAAAAAATCTGTGATTACTTACCTTTAATATGATATAATCCACCCAAGGAATGCTGCTCAATATGATACCGATCACAAGCGTTAAAATTCCTATGAAAATCGCTGACAATCTACCTGCAAAGTACAAACAAGTAGAATAAACGAATTAACAAATCATTTTATCGAAATATCAATATCAGTGTGAAAAAAGTTAATATGTCTTACGCGTTATATTACAATTCACGTGAATTTTACTTTTTTTTTTTTTATCGCTTGTATATATCATCGTTTTCCTACTTTAAGAAATGTAAAATAATAATGTAAAGTAGCTTCCCAAGAGTTTCAATGACATAACATTCCGAGTCATAGTAACTATCTCGTTAAAGCGATGTATTATTAGATAATCCTGTTACATTTAGCCTACTCTGAAAATACTACATCGTGACATTCAAACGAGTATCAATTATTTAATGATACGATCAAAAGGATTTTGTTAAGGAGAAAGTTTTGTAAAGTTTACGTAAACGTTTGAATATGAAATGTATATTATGAGAATTAAATGTATCTATGTCTTCGTAAAGTACATTGCGTGTCATTTTGTACATCAAGATTTACCGATAATGTCACCTCGCTTTATGCACTCCTGCAGTTTCTACGATTGCGTTTAATAAAGTAGAAACAGATTAAAATTACGACCAACCATTTCGTAATTTTATGTCGCAATTAGAACAAGATGACTCGAATGTTTAGGAACTGAGTACTTTCAACGATATTTCATTTTGCGTATACTCGAAACAGGCAAAATGATTAAAGACAATAAATATCGCGTATAAATGGAACAAACGTTTCTGGGACCATTGAAGTTCACTTATTCGAACAAAAATAGAGAAAACCGATAGTTTGTTTAAACGTTTAAGGGACCTATTTTCTTGCCTGTTGAATTACGTAAACATTTTAATACAAAATATAAGCAATTCTGCAAAGTTATATACTCTTGCTCGTTTGCTGCTTCACTTTGTGTAGTAAAATTGCTGTCTAGCATAGTGTACATGTTCGTCGTTTATGAAATAAGCATTCATCTATCGCGGAATGAAATATAATTTCTTATACGTTGAATCGATACTGTTTCTTAGCAAAACTTTGTATTTCGTATTTTAGTAAGATGTTTTGCGGGTATGAAAACCACACCGTACGCATTATACTATCTATAACAGAAAAAGACATCTCTTACTAGCAGATATTACGTTGAGAAAGTAGAACGTTTGGATGTTACGGCGATTTGATATAACGAGTAGATATGGATAATAAAGTTTTAACAACGGAAGATTCTATTGTATGTAATTATAAAATTAAATCGTTCGATTTTACTCTTCTATAAACGCACCACTATGCTTCCTATATCATTACAGTTTATATTTTTAATTAAATTACATGGTATGGAGATAATAAAATTTAATTTACTTTACTTGTCTGCCATGTACGCCATAGTTTGTACGTCTCCTTTACTTTATTAAACGATAAGCATCGCGACATTTCTGACGATTCCACTTTTCCCAACCGTTGTGAAATTATTAAAACGACAAAACAAGGTTCGCTTCGTCCTTCCTTGTATATTTAAGGTACAAGCTGGTTGACAGACCATTAGCGTTGCCCTGATAACCTTGACAAGCAAAGTTTCCTCAATATGCTATACCTTCCAAGAACTTCTCTTTAGTCACGGTTTTCCCCGAGTCTCATTATCCTTCACCTTTCTAGCCTATTCCTCGCCTTTCTCATCCTCTCGACTCTCTCTTTCTTCGAACCTGTCCCGAAACGAAGTTAAACGCATCGTGTTTTTTGGGTCATTTTCATCCGCATGCGATACAAATGCGATACAATTCGTTCAAAACATTTTTCGATAGAACCGATAGGTAACTAAGTAGCATTATTTTGGACAGTACTCCTTATTGAGTCATCCTATACACGTAATAATTACGTATAATTTATAGTTCCGCTGGATAATTATCATAAAAGATATCACCGATGTTTTCGATGAACGAACATTTTCCCTACGATAGCTCGATATGTAATGGAAAAATTATATAAATGGTTAACTCGTGCCGAAATGTTAATTCGCATTTAGTCGCTGGAGTATCCGAAAGGAAAGCTGGGATATCATCGAAGCAGAATCGACTTGCGTTAGAGTGAAAGGTTACTTTGGGAACGAGGATGTGATATTTATTCACGTAATACTTTAAAATCAACATATATCGTTAGGAAAGTAGGATAAGTGGAGTTGAAAATGCACGGTCAACTTCCGTCCATCTAATTTCTTCGACCTGGTGTGCTCGTTTACAATTCACAGATGCATATTTGTAATATCGAATATATGTCAATGTGAAATTAAAACTCGTCGTAAGATCGCTGGTTGTCTTAAAGCGTGGACGTTTCAGTTACGAAACTAACGTAAAGTTTTGAAATTGTTAGATCGAGACAGCGAATACGACACCGATATGAAACACGAATAATCTCGTGGAACAAAATTTAATTTCAAAACCTTGTAATTAATCGTTTCTCTGGCATGGCGAATAGAAATTGGTAAGAAAAGAAGAAGGAATAGTCCAGTCTCCAAGATATGAAGATAAGACGAATTGCGAAGCTCGTTCTCGGAGATATTAAAAATTTTTCAATTTTCCAGTTTTAAGTAGTACGTATGTTACTTTATGTTACTATAAAGTGAAAAATTTGAAAGCGAATAAAACCAAGAACGCATCGTTTTCGTGCCTGAATATCTAATCGTTATTTAGGTAATCAACGTATATACGTAGGCGACAGTCATCGTGACTTTAAAGAGTCCGATGCATAACGAAAACGATATTTCTATCATATACGCTCTAAACGTATAGGTAATGGTATATTACTGCTACACGTATGTGTAACGTTTCTAATATAACTACCGACTCCGTGGATTTTTACGGGAACGTGATTTAAACCCAAGGTTAATATCGACGAACTCGCTCTTCGATTTGCCTTCGAAAAATTTCACTCTCACTTCAAGGACGAGTAACGATTCTATAACGTCGCTTCATCGAGCATAAGATACGTTTCTTGCCGATCTTTTGAAATTCATCTTCCTCTCTTTCTTTCTTGATATTCGATAACCTTGTGCTTCAAAACATTGGATGGGTAGTACACGTATATCAATAGAGACTCCATATCGAGAATGGATCGATACACTATTCCAAGGACATTTTCTTAAATCAGGCGTCCCTGGAGATCCCCGTTTTTAGATACTTGGTGACTTATTTGATGGAATTCCTGTTATGTCATATCTTTTTCTGATTCATAAATACATATACATGTATATACAGGCTGTACCACGGTTTTTCAGACACTTTCGATAATTTGACGGAAGAATATTTTGAGTAAAAGTTACTCTTTCTCTTTCGAGAAAGCTTTCGATCGATTAGGAACAACTGTATAAGAAATTAAATTACAAATGGTGAGCATAAACGAGAAAAGCCTTGATCATACGCGCGTTACAAGAGAAGCGCAAACAGCATATATAGTATTATAATATAATACCTATATTTGCAGCAGTTGTACTAGTATTTAGTTATTACCATTAAAAGCATGTTATAACGCCGCAAATGCTTGCACTTGAATTTTTGTAAATATTATTGGTAATTTACTTATTTCACTTTATGTAATTGCGAGTTGTACAACTTCGACAAGACTTTTGACAACGTAAAAACAAACGCTATAGCGTGCAACGTGTTGATCGGAGACTTCGATGCCAGAAAGACGCGGCAGTATCTATTACGTTCTACGATAGAAGAGTTTCCAACGTTCTTATTTTCTTACCCGGTAACTGAAACCGTGATAACTTTCCGACAACCCTACGTGTTATACAGGCAAGTAGCACGCAGTTTAGCGTAATCGCGAGTTCATAGATCAATAATGCCCCTCGGCTGAATGTTGTGGGATACTCGTTTTCTAGGTCATGATCCTAAAAATAGCATCATCTATAAATAGAATATTAAAATCTTCCTATACATTCAAGAGCAGAGAATAAGAGATAATGGATTTTATTAAATTTTTGAAAGAAATTAAACTGCTAAAGAAACCAATATAGCGACGAGTATCTAATATGACACGATTCCATCCAATCTTCGTTCTAATCTTATTTATACTCGACGCTAGAAATATCTGAATGATCGGTACCAGATTTTTTCACATTCGTAAGTTTTGTCATTCTTTGTCGATGGGTATGAAATTTTAGTAAAGCATCGTGAATTCGATTATCAAGGTATTTCTCCTCGTTTCCTATCGAGTCTTACCCATTTAGAAATTAACTTTTCCGTGTTTAGCTTATAAAATCTTGAGGAATTTGCTTACAACTTTTTCGTTAAATCCCGCCTCTCGCGACATTGGGAACTATGCAAATTAACGACATGTCGAAATATACGTATATTCTTGTTTCTAATTATTATGACATCCATCGGTCTGAGTCATCTCATAAAAAATATGATTTGCCAAATGAACGAGCAACCGATTAACTGAACAGAACTGTGTATTCGCGCAAGATGATCATCCAAAGTACGGTAAAAACTTGCAAGGACTATTTGCAAGACCTACAAGGGCGCAATTAAAAATGTTTATTAAAATTATATAACGCGCAGTCTACTACAAAAATCTAAATACGATCGACGGGATAGTCTGTATCTACGTTTACAAACAATGGATGCGTTATACGTTAAAAAAGAATTTCGTTTTATCATGTACGGACGATTGATAAAATTTTTATCATTTAGCTCAAAATGTTTGGCGACTTAAACGACACTGTAAAGTAACTTATTGCTCGTAAACCATGAGCGGTATAAATTATCAAAGTCATTGCATAATTTTACGATCTCTCCCTTCTCGACCTCCGCTGTTGATTACTAGTTCGCTTTGCTTGTGTGTCCTCGAAATGCTGACAACCTGGAGATGAAAATCTGTTGACGCGTCGTGATAACACGCGCCTCGGTCAGCCGTATTTCAATCTTCGATAGCCTTGTCTATTCGGCTGTTCGAAGCACGTCTAATGTTAATCTTCTATATTATGGTAGAAGGTCGATTGTTCAACCTCAAATTCTTCTACCCTAACGTCACTTCAGGCGACCACCTCTAGATCTCTTCCAGGCAGTTGATACATCGGCACCCTGATAAAGACCTTCCAAGAATGATATCCTCACCTTCGTTTCCATTGTTTTCACTTAGTATATAAACTCTGAATATCGATGACAAAGTTAGTCTGAAGTGCGAGCCGATACTTGAATATCGTAATAATTTTGGTTTTCTTGAGAAACAAAGTTTTTATCGTCGCGAGAAGTTTTATTTACGTGGCACGATCATCGTAACAGAACGTTGATTGGTGGAAAATTTTAAAATGATTTCTTGAAAAATTTCTTGCAGGAGACCGTAATTAGAAAATATGAATAAAGACTTAATGAAATTGTTACATTTTTATTCAGACACTTCGTTCTTGTTTAATATTTATAAAACAGTTTAGAATAAAGCGTACTGTCTCGTATGATTATCTGAAAATGATTATCTGAAAACCAAGGTCTTACTCCTGTATTAAATTGTACAACGTATGAATAAAAAATGACTTTGTGAAATTTATCGACAAGCGTTACGCGTATCCGTTACTATTTTTTTGATTCGCAATGAAACTAAGTGTTCGAAGCTGAATAACTGTTTTAAGGTAAAGTTTTGATCTGACCAATAGCGACAAAAATCAATTTCAAATTTATCGAAAAATAGGTATTTCGATTAAATCGATAGCCTATGGTTTTGTAATATATTTTGTAGCGTTGACAGAAAGCTAAATTGCAACTGCTATTCGATAACTATAATACTACCTACTATAAAATATTAAGTTATAGTATTTTGTGATATTTCCGTTGATCGCTGACATTTATTTTCTAATTTATTATACTATAAGTTAACTAGACGATTATCACGTACCTAATCATATTTATAATCTTCATCAGGTCGTGCTGCGCTTAGTTTTTATATTCTTCTAGATATGCTATTACGCTCTAATTTATCATTTAAATGCTAGACACTAAACTACGACTATAGATGAATATCAGATTGAAATATGGCATCGTTTATTTTTATTTTCCAATTTTACGATTATTATTTTCAGTTCTTTTAGTTAAAAAGTTAGAAATCGTATCTATCTTGTAGAAAGTTTTCAGATCCGTTTAAGGATTGTTTACCAAAGATTTAGCGAGCATTAAATTTAATCTCGTGCAAGTTAAAAATATTTTCTCCTTGAAATGCCTCTTATCTAACATTGTTGTTAACCTATCAATAAATAATCTAACCCTGATGAAATTACTATTTTCTTTTTTACAATATCCATACATAATCGAAACCTGTTTCATAATATTCGATCGCAAATGTTATTCTAAACTAGCTGGATCGTAAATATAATTCTATCGAAATTATACAAATAAAAAATTGCCCTCCTCTAAATATGTAAATATCGTAAAATATTTTAAACTACTCGACACATTTTGTCATATTGTCGCGATACTTTCAATATTAGTTAAATTTCTGCTGAATATTTAGCGATATTGTATAATTTACGACGTAAATTCGCTTTTAATCGCACCTGTTGTGTAAACTTATATGTTCTGTATAAAAAAAAACCCATATTATTCCTGCTAACACCTATAATAATTCCTACGGTTTCGCATTCTTAACTATCATCATCGTTAGAGTACTGTAATGCAAGAACTCTCGCGATTATCTGTTAGCAAGAAGTACTATTTATTCACGAGACTATTCATGACTATTCGTTGCTTGCCTACTTGAAGCGTTTTCCTATTTATACAAATTTTTCAAACATATTTTTGTAAGTTAACAGATGCGAGTTTACGAATTTATTTAATTATTTTAAGTTTAACTTATTCTTACTTGTTGTAGGCTTAATTTATAACCATTTATCGATACTTTATAAATTATTCAGTAATTTTCAATCGATTCGAATCGCAAATATTTATCAGTTTTAATACATCCGTAGATACGATATTAATTTTATTAATTTGCACGTTCTTTCTCTTCGATTTAGTTGTTATAATTTAATTATTAATAATTTCATTATACGTAGATTTCTAAACGAATTGGTTAATAAAATGTACTTTTTACTAAGACAAGAACGGAGCGTTGCTATTATGTACATGAAACGAACCAATTAAGTACACTCGATCACCTTGCTTTTCCTTTTTATAAATAATTCGATTACTAGTCCGATTTTTATTAGACGTTAAATGTAATTTATAATTCAATGAATATCAAAGCGATTTATTAAGTTCGAATATTTATTTAACGATCATATTCAATATTTATTCAATGACGCGAATTTATTTCTTTGATAAGATACTTTTGCATAAAACATGAACATTGAAAGTATAAATGAAGCAAATTATTCAATCTATTATCGTTTTATTAGTGTTTAACGCTCGAAAATTATTTTAATTGCTTATAATTTATGAAATATATATATTTATGGTAATTAATATTGTTCTTTTTAAATATGGACTTCTATTATCGATATTACATAATGTTTCTTAATCGAAAATATTAAATTTATTCAATTTTTAATGCTGGTGGAGACAAGGAAATACGAGTAGGTATTTACGTGAAGCTTTAATTACTTAGGATTTAGGTAAAAACAGACGAAAGAAGTCAATGGTAGTCGTACGAAACGGAATTTAAAAATCTCCCTTAAGTCGAATATAATCACGGTGCTTTGCAAAAATTGCTTGCTTGTCAAGAATCGCTGAACGGAAGCTACGTTTGCAGCTATTTCTTGCACCATATAAGGCCAACGATCTCTCAGGAATGAAATTTACGGTTCATTCGTGTTTTATGGTATCTTTCCTTCAGGTCCACCAAACTAGACGCGTTTGTACGCTTTATTATAATTCGAACAATCCCTTCATATCGAGCGTCCAAATCGATCGATAAAATTTTCTACCATTCGCTAATTATATTATTGATAAAATATATCATATCACACACGCGGAATGAATTTAATAAATAAATATATAAAGTACGATAATCGTTATAATTTTTAACAGGTAAGCCGAGTCTTTATTTTGGGTTCCATCTCTTTAGCCGCGTTCGTAAAAATATTTGCATAAAAATCCACAGTGTAATAACATCTGTATATTTCTCCATAGGTGTATCAGCATTAAGTATCTTCATCTATATGCGTACAATAAAACTGCAGAAGGGTTGTACCTGGATATTGAACAAAAAAAATAAAAGTCCGCCAATTCGACAATGGACGTTTCAATGTTAAATCGATGATTCTAATAATTTTCATCCGGTAGAACAAAAACCATGTCTCTAGGTTGCACAAAGTTTCGAAAAAAAATGCGAGTGTTACGTACGATCGTGAATAGACGAAGGTCTTAGCTTTATTTTGCTTTGAACGTTGCGACAATCGATTCCCAGACTATTATTAGGAAAATATGTGAAAGGTCTTCAAAAGTAGCACGCGAACTAAAACGTGCTCGGCTTGATTTTCCATTTTCCTTTTCTTTTAAGTCAGGGAATCTGGAACAGATGTAATTCTACGCCAAGGTCATTGAAGAGATTAGGCTTAAGCCGTTAATTCGTTTTAATTTCCCACGCTGATCAAAGAATTTCTTTAAAGATCGACAATCGTTGCTTTTCGTTCATCGAAGACTCTAAATAACTCGGATAAGTCCTAAAAGATTACAATTTTAGACGTTTAACAAAGTTTTATTCGGACAAAAGAATTTCCCATTCTTAACTTATCCCAGATTTTATTTAAACATTTGGACTCCTTCGTAACTGAAAAATCAGACTCGAAACTGAAAATCTATAATGTTTGTTGTAAATAATACAAAATGTGTGCTATATACAGCTGTCACACTCAATGTGCGAGGATCATACGGTGAGTATCTGCCTTCTATCGAAGAAACTCCAAGCGTTTAAACTCCTCGGGGAGCTCGCCGCCTGCTAGTATCTCCGACGAGCCCAAACGTGGATAACGCGAAATTCTCGTAACTCGGAACTTGGGTCAATTCTGCGGAGACATAAGGACGATCGGACGCCGATGGTGACGTTTCTGAAGAGGCAAGAGCGATCCTCTGCAACAGGAACGACTATCTCCCGAAAAACGATATTTTCCACAGCGTCGGCGTGTAAGCAGGGACGTTAACGGGTGCAGGGACATTCCCGTTTCACGATTATCAAACAATCGAGAGCGTAGTACGAAACGACGACGTCACTACCACTTGAGGAAACTGAATCGAAATTATCGGAGTACCTTGCAAGTCGGATTTGTGCGTCCTGAACTCTCTATGAATGTCTATGAATGTCCGTGCCACGGAACGTTGATCCCGCTAAGAAGAACTCGTCCGAGGGAGAGGCATATCCTACATGCAAGAATCCAAAAAAGTAGCGGCAAGAAATCCGCGATACCTTGCCATCCTGGGAAATACGTATGATTTACGCCTCCCAGGATGTCTGAGCCGCTACATCGACGAGGTGCCAGCGTCAACATCGATCCGTAAAGACGACCGGCGGAAAGACGCAGCGTCCGTGACGCCTCGCCGTCGGATCAAACAAAACGCGCGTCATCCCGGTATGGGCCGAGTGCCGGCAGTTGTTGCCTCCCGCGAGGAACAATTAGGAGATAGTGAAATCAAAGAGAATCGCATTAAGGATAGACTCGGTAGACTCGACAGACCCGGTACCGCATCCAAGACTGCGCAAACGAACCTCGGGGAAGCGCCTTCGTCGATCTCCATCTCGATACGTTCGACAGTATCTGGAGCCAATCCTGGAAGCAATTCCGGCAATTTGATGCTGGTGCGTGTCACGACAAGACGGCAAACGTAAAGAGGAGAGCTGGTCGTCGTAGCGGGACACGAACGTTAGGCTAAGATCGAGACCGATCCTTTTGGCGCGGAAATTATCACGCGCGAAATAGTCGACAAGTCCCAGATTTTAAGGCGGAAAGACAACGCAATACTTGTTTTTCTTTATGCTCTCCTTGCCTTTCGTACGATAAATTTTACCACGT